>NC_074715.1:65000-235000 GCF_947242115.1 Biomphalaria glabrata | reverse complement strand
GGCAATGTCCAATAAAGTTGTATGACTTCCAGAGGAGCCAGTCTGTCTAGCACTCCACTAGGTGTTAACTAGAGTATCCAGATGAATGGGTAGATTCCCGGTAGATGAAAAAATAAAGAGGGGGGTGTAAAGGTATATTAAAGGTGAAAGTAAAAATGTTACCTATAGTAAAGTGAGGGCCCGTTTACATTTTTCAGCTAGCTTGTAAGATCTCTTTTTTATATTTTTTTTTTATATTTTAAGTATAATTTGTATCACATACTGTCCTCATTAACAAAATATTAACAACAACAACAACAACGAAATTAAATAAACTCGGAATTGACCTGATCTCTAGAATTTTTTTGCATTTGCAAATAATGTTTTAATGTAAATAAATTTAACACGCGACGAAAATATATAAAATTAACAATATGTTACTATCCAGTGAACGATTTGTCTGTGAACAAGTCCGTGCCGTGAACGAATAGTCGCGTGAACGATTTGTCGCGTGAACGATTTGTCGCGTGAACGATTTGTCGTGAACCAACTGTCGGTGAACAAGTTGTCGGTGAACAAGTTGTCTGTGAGCGAATAGTCCGTGAACGAATTGTCGGGTGAACGAAATGTCTGGTGAACGAATAGTCGCGTGAACGAAAAGTCGTGAACGATTTGTCGGTGAACGAAATGTCAGTGAACGAATTGTCGTGGAACCCTTCTTGAGCCTTATTTCATGTTCATCATATCATGGGCCTATGTGTTTGAGACAAGAAAATATTTGATATTGGCAATGCCACCTAACACATCAACATAAACAACAAAAAAAAAATTATGCAGATTGTCTACCTAAATATTTAGAAAAAGTTTGTGTAAAAATGTTTTAATACTTCTGCTCCTACAATGAGAAGGGCCTTACCATAATGAAAGTTTTTTTTGGTTTTAACATTTTACCCTCAAATTTAAATCAAACCTATGTCAATAACTATATGTCTTCATAAGTTATAACTAATTTAACATGTATTTATTTTTTGAAATGTTTAAAAGTTTGTAAAATGTTTTACATGTTTCGGATGTTCCTTCAGAGTTGAAGATAGTTTACTTCCTAATCCAAACCTCCCGCAGGGGCACAGGGGATGGGAGCGGGCAGGGTTTGAACCCAAGATCATTGATAAATCCGAATGACAGTCCAGCGTGCAAACCGCACTATCAGGCAGCCAGGACTGTTACTCAGTTACTATTGTCTGATAAATTGAAATAATGATTATGTCTAGAAGAAATAAAACTATGGCATGCATATTCTTGCTATATTTCAGACATTTTATTGTAACTATTGGTCAGAAATTGTCATTGCTTTATATGTTAGACATTATAACTGTTGGTTTCTGAGTATTAAAAAAAAATCTCTAACAGCACCCTTGTCTGGAACTATCTATTCACCTAAATAGATATTAATTTAATTCCACTAACTTCGATAATAAAGCAGTTTACTTGCTATGTTGTGAGTCATTTTATTTTAAAAGATAAAAAAAAAATAAACATCTGTTGGTGCTTCTGCTCTGACACTGCAAAAAAAAGTAGGTCTGTTGAAGTTAATGAATAATAAAAACAAAGAAGAATATCCAGATCATACATGATTACATTTTGTAGTGTCATTCAATAAAAAAATCTACTTGAATTGTAAGCATGTTTCTAACCCTATTTACTATATAAATAAATTATGGCTTTCATATAGCACAACTTTCATGCTTATAGCATGCTCAGAGCACTATGGTCCAATCTCATTTGTGGACGGGGGGTGGGGGGGGGGGTTGATGCCTTAATGCCTTAAAAGCGCTCAGTAAACACAACTCTACTCGAGTCGTGTGTCAAACCTCTAGCCCCCTTCATAGGTAGCCAAGTTCAAGTGTACTTGGCCTCTCGACCACGCTTCCCACTAGGCTCGATTGGTTACCTTGGCTGTGGAAAAGGAAAGATTTAAAGTTCTTGAAGTGTTCAGTATCCTCATTTTGTAATTAAAACTGATGCATGATGGGCATTAATATTTTTACTTTATATTTTCATGTTTCCAACTGTGAATTGCCTCTTACTTTAAAATTTAGCTCTAGCTGGATAACTTTGTGCAATAAAAAATTATGTTTAGTTTTGCAAATTATAATTTATGTAAGTAAATTCCCTTTCAGACCTTGTGGTCTATAGTGCAGATGATATAAAGGTCATCTGTTTCTGTGGCCTACTGCTAAGGAGGGAGTCATGTGGCCAGCACAATGACCAACCGCCTTTACTTTCCCCAACTAATGGCAGGTACCCATTAGAGCTGGGCTGACTCAGAGGCGCCCGAAGATCCCAAAATTAAAAATTCCGTCTTCACAAGGATTCGAACCCCGATCTCCGGTTTGGAAGCCAAGTGCTTTACCACTCAGCCACCGTGCCTCTGAATAATTTATGTACCACATCTAAAATTCACCTTTATACTTGTAGAACTATGCCTGGAATCAAATTGCAAGTTACTACTATGGGCTGCCATACTAGAAATGGTCTTATAACTGCATTAGAACCTTGGTCAGGCAACTATAATTTTAGCCCCCCCCCCCCTTTTCATATGGATAGCAGGTAAATCTTTCATTTAGAGCCAAATTATATAACCCTAACCATATTTATACAATAAAAGTGCACTGAGCATGTTATAGTAGAAAGAAGACACATTATAGAAATCTTATATATAAGAATTAGGATACCATTATGGATACAAGAAAAAAATCTTTTCTGTAGTGAAACTAGATCTGTATGGATAATGGTTTGCTTATAATGTTTAATACAGCCAATCAACCTTGCTAGTACATCTGGTAACAGGTACATCTCTTATGTCTAAAATGACCAGTGTGTGTGTTTTGTATCAAGGATGTGCATGTTGTTGGTTGTGAAAAATTGTTTGATGTGACTGCCAAGGCTTTTTACAAATCTTTTGTTTGTGTGTATGTGTTTTTTTTTTATTTTTTTTTAAATTTTATATTGTAATCTGAATGGTGGGAAAAAATGTAAACCACTACCTTGACTGTCAAAAACAGTAAACCTAAAATTTTGTAGTTTTAAACAAATTGAATCACACTTATAACATATATAATATATAGATTTATAACATTAAATCACACTTATAATACATACAGGCTGGTCATGCGGTATATACGCTGAACTATTATTTGGACTTCTTGATGGTCCTGGGTTAATAGCCTGCCTGCTTCCATCCCCTATCATCCTGCGGGATGTTTGGACTGGGAAGTAAATTATCTTCAACTCTGAAGGAACATCTAAAACATTTTTTTGTTTTCCTTTCTCAGCACATACAACTCAATTTACTTCTATTGGTTGGAAATATTTAAATCATGACAGTGGCATAGGTAAATTACCAAAAAGTGGATCTTATGTTGGATTGATCAGCCCTGATGGAACTGACCTAACCATTGTAATTGAAACCATAGTGAGTAATAATTTCTTACCTCCCTCCCTGCCCCTTAAAAAAAACAGAAAGTGCCTTTCCAAGTTTCTAAAGAAAAAATGTGTCAGCATGTTTCATTACAAGACTGTTAGACTCTTTATGACATATCTGTCAGACATACCTTCAGGTTGAAAAACCTATTTGACATACGTACATGACATATTAACTCTAATTAATAAAAGAAAAAAGTTTTTTCAGACACTCCTTGATCACATTATTTGTATTTCAGACTCATGACCACTCTATTTGTCTAGGTCCTGGTATACCCTGGTATGATGTTCACCCACAACTTGTAACTTTAAATCTTAAAGGAAGTTTGGTAAGTATATTTCATTAGATTCTTCTGTTTAAAACAATTTATAACAATAAAGAAAAAGTTAAAGACTGCTATTGCATGAGGCTTGTATTAAAAAGAAAAAGAAAATATAATTACTGACAAATGAATCCAGAAGTTTGAGGTCAGGTGGCAGAGTATGAACCCGGCACCATTGCGAAAGATAATCCAGTGTGCATACTGCACAACCAGGCAGACATCCAGTCTTAAATAGAATATGTTAATTAATTATTTTATTTAGTTTTAAATTAGACTGTTTTTTTGTTTTATTTGTATCTCTTTTCAATGGACTTTCTTTTGTTTTAACAATATTTTATTACCAGTTATATAAATTTAGTAGAATGTTTGCAGCTAAATATCACTACCATTGTTATCTTTAGGCTAAACTAGGTAGCATAGTAGGCCTAAAGTGTCTAATGAAGAACATTCTCAGGACATAAGCAATGTATTCAGACAGAAATTTAAAGAAGGGAATCCACCTGGGAAATAGTTTAAAGAGTGTTGGAAGACAAAAATATTTTTAAAAAATAACCAAAGACTTGCTATGAAAAAAAAGAGCTTACTGCTGTGCCACACCAGTTGGTTAAAAGAAAGACTTAGCAAAAGAAAATCTGGAGATGCTTTAGTAATAAATAAGTCAGCACTTTAATATTGTATTCATATATTTATATTCAAATTATCACATTCCATCGTTCACAGTTTGTGTCTGACCAAGCAGTTCTCAAGTTAGGGCTTGATGAAGTCTACAAACTGACCACTACATCTACTGGACAAAAAGAATCATACACTGACCCCCTCCCTCCCAACCATATCCTCTGCCTTATCTTGATGACTTTGAAGGTATACAATTTTTTAGAAGAAAAATCACAAAAATGATGCCTACACATTTAAAAAAAAATAAAATTAAAAATGGAGGCGATGTGGTTAAGCAGTAAAGCACTTGGCTTCCACATCGTTGGTCCTGGGTACAAATCCTGGTGAAGACTGGGTCCACACAGCTCTAATGGGTTCCTGACATTAGTTGGGGAAAAGTAAAGACGGTTGGTTCTTGTGCTGGCCACATGACACCCTTGTTAACCGTAGGCCACAGAAACAGATAACCTTATATCAACTGCCCAATAGTCAACAAGGCCTGAAAGGGGAACTTACATTAAAAGAAATAGTTGCTTTAAATACCTATTGAAAATTATTAGAAAAAAAGGTTATTCCTCATGGCTCATTAGTTCAGGTAATAAGAAACTTTTAAGCTTTAGTTATTTATGTTGAATAATAAATAAAAACAGATACCTTTAAGATTTATTGTATACTACAATCAGGCACAATAGTTTATTTTGTAATACTTTAAACTGAAAGAACAGATTGTATTCCTTCTCAAAACCAAACTTCTCTTTTGATCTCATCATCACTTGTATATTTCCAGAAAGATCCACAAAAGCCTTGTATTCTTAACACAGCTACTTGAGTTTTTTTTTGAAACTTTACTTCAATAAGTTTGGTCCATTAACTCTATGGATTCTATGTCCTAGAAGTGTGACCACCATAACATTTGTAGAGATAAATAATATAACCAGGTTTCCAGTGGAGGGCAGAAGTACTGCAGACCTTATATATCAATAGAATTCCTCAGTATTCACTGTTAAGAGGTCTATATTTAATTTTGTTTCTCATGTATAAATTTTTATCTGGGCAGCACCAGTGAAAGAATTTTAGCCCATGGTTGAAAATAAATTATTCTGTAACTTAGACTTACGTCCTCCCGCGCCATTTGGCGCATTGGGCTGCAAGCTGTCTCCATAAAGATCTGTCATTGGCAATGTCTGAAGCTTCCTCCCATCTGGTGTCCACTGTTCTGAGGTCTTCCATGAAGGTGTGTCACCATGTTATATGAGGATGTTGCTGTTTGCGCTTTCCTCGTATTGGCCTCCATGTCATTCTGTAGCACAATATCATTCACCATCTTCTCTATAGACAGTTCTTTGAACAGTTAAACTAATGTTAAAATTGTAGGAAAATTAAACTATCCCTTTAATTAACCTGTTTCATAACTTGAATGAATCCTAGAAAAACTTTTTAAAACAAAATAAACCTGATTTTATTTTAGATTAAAAAAGCTTCTTATGAAAAATAAAAAAGATGTCAAACAATAGACAATTTAATTCACTTCAAAACTACTGCTTTTCATACAATCAACACAAGTGGTCATCTTCTATATCTGACTTCAACTTTATATTTCAAATAACTTTCATCATTTGTATTTCCTTCTCTGTGATGTTCTTATTCATGGTCACTCCAAAAACTATTCAGCCAAGACCAACACACAATCAATGACAAACATCAATATACATGATTAGTCCTCATTCTTAACCTCTGACCTACATTTATAAAAATGCAAATTTCATTTCTATGTATCTATCAACTCAAAAACTGTTTCTATGTTTGTTAATGTTATCCCCAGTACAGGAACCATTCAATCTTGCCCAGCAGACAGTCTCCTATGAATTAGAAGTTTATTAGACAAATGGTTTTAGAGATTCCAGTAGCCTATCATGATTCTGATCTGCACAACAAATCAATTAGTGTTATTGGTTCCAATACTTGGTAAGTGCTTACTATAAAAGCCAAACATAATAGAAGTACTAAGTTAGCAATGGACTTTTTATAGATATGCATATATACAGAGACTGAACTAATTTTGAATATATAATGTGAATGATAGCATCAAGTTAACTAATTCTTGTGCAATTAAAAGATTCTTTATTTTAGCTTTGTTCAACTTAAAAGTTATACAACTTAAATCTCATTAAAAAGAGCTAGGTTTTTATTTCCATTACCTTGTCATTGCAAAGAGCCAGATAAATTTTTCCAATTTCATGATTTGCTGTGTAGACTGTCCATTTCACACAGCAAACAATGCACTATCATTTGTAATATATTTAGTTAATAATAAAGTAAAGTTTCATTTCAGGCCTTGCAATCTATAGGGTAGATGATGTTAAGGTCATCTGTTTCTTTGGCCAATGGTTAAAGAGCATGGTATCATGTGGCCAGCATCTTTACTTTCCACAACTAAAGTCAGGTATCCATTAGGGTTGGTTGGACTCAGGGACGCCCTAAAAAGTCTTAAATTAAAAATTGCAGTATTCACCAAGATTTGAACCCAGGACCCCAGGTTCGGAAGCCAAACACTTAACCATTCAGCCACCACGTCCCTTAATATATTTAGTTACTTAACATTTTTTTTACTGATAATATAGTAGCATTTCTTTTATTTCTTAGGTCTGATATTTCTGTGGAAATAAATGTCCATATTCCCACCTTAAATTCTACTAGTCGAGTTTTTGTAGCTGCCAGAGTGGATCAAGGTGAATGTAATGTTTTTAAAGTTCAAGACATTTATTTATATGGACTTCAAAGTGGCGTATATCAACTTAGTAATGATTTTGGTAAGTAAACAAAGGCAGATTAAATACATTTAATAAGCTATTACTTATTATGAAATAATCCTTATCATATTCTGACCCTTTTGCACAGGGGTGAACAGGGTATTAACATGGGCCCAGGCATTAGCATATAACCTGGCCCACAAATGGCAGGCCTAATTCTCTTCAAAATATGTAAAGTTTGATAATGTATAAAAAATTGGATGCATGCATATGTATTTATAAATGTAAAAAAATGTTTTTACAGTAAAATAAGTTTGAAATGAATATCTACTAAAATGTTATGGAAAATTTTTTGTATTATTAAAAAACTAAAAAAATGTAAGACTTACGTAACATTAAAAGCTCTTACTTCTCTCTACATAACATATGTGATATTTACATTCAAGTAATAAGAAAATCCCTATCAGAACACAACTCCCTGCCATGTCTCTATTATATCTTATCTTATAAAATACAGATGTTACTTCTGCCATCAACATAAAATTCTCCAAGTGTTCTTGTGTCATGGTGCTTCTCAGCCTATTCCTAGAAAATGTCAATGTGCAGTATCTTCTTTCATAAGCCAAGCCAATTACAAGATAACAGTGTCTATCATGACATTAAAAACCTGAATTTCATAAACATCATTTTTCTTTTCTCTTGGCATTCACTTTTACATCATCCTCCTTTACTCAGGCAAATGAACTTCAATTTCTAATTCCATCAAAGTTGGCTGCTGCTTTCTTCACCTCTTCAAAATCTTGTCTGAGTGTCTTTATCTTGTTTTTGTTATACATGCCATGTAATATGCTCTCTGAACATCCATTCCATTTGTTTGAAGGTAATTTGAAAGAGGTGTGGTAAGCTCAAAACGTGCAGGAAAATGGTCAATATGGTTTCATATCTCAGTTAAGAATCTTAGAATGCCATAGCTCTAAGAAAAGTTCATGTTTAACAAGTTTGTTATCCATAGTGGAAGTTGCTTCCATTTCACTACCTTGAAAACTAATCCTACATTTCCTGATAAATGCACTAAATCTATAAACAAACATTTATTTGGTAATTTAAAAAAATTGATGGCTGCCTGGACGTGCAGTATATGCACTGGACTTTCCTTTGATTGTCTCAATGATCCAGGGTTCATACCCTGCTCGCTGCCATCTCCCATTGTCCTGTGGGAGTTTAGGACTAGGAAGTAGATTATATTCAACTCTGAAGGAACATCCGAAACATGTAACACATTAGATATCCTGCTAAGATGGTGGGAAGCTTGGTCAAAAGGCTAAGTGCACTTGAAGCTTGGCTTGGCTACCTAGAAGGGGATTCGAGGTTCGACACCCGACTTGGGCAGAGTTGTGTTTACTGAGCGCCTGAAGGCAGCACGGAAAAACCTTCTCCTAGATATTCCTCCCCCCATCCCCACTGGTTCACAACTGAGATTGGACCAAAGCGCTCTGAGCATGCTATAACCATGAAAGTATTGCTATATAAAAGCCATAATTTATTTTAAGAATAGCTGCTGACTTAGGGTTAGTTTTAGGGCACCCCTGCAACAAAGTCAAATGACAGAAGAAATGAGAAGCCTGAAATTAATATTTAATTCTAAAAATTATTTATATAACATCTAGTATTTCATCATTAATAATTTATAACATGTATTCTATAGCTCGAACCAAGATCACTCAACAAGGTTCAGTTCAAATTCCAGCTGGATGGCACATTTTGTCTTTGTTAGTTCAGGTCAGTAAATGAATGTTTTATGAGTCAATGAATGTTTTAGGTTGGCAGTTAATATTTTTCTTGCATTATGTTATTAGTTCATGGCAATGACTCTTATGATTAATGAATGAATTATTTGAAATCTTATTTGAACAGGAAGTATTTCAGTGTGGAATTTTTACATCCAATTTTTTAAATTCACAATACACAAACTAAAACTTTAACCAAAGTTATAGATACATAATGGGTTAGAAAGGGGAAACAAGTTTTTAATTTAGTACCATCAGCTCCTTTCTCATTTTTCATAAGTCTAAAAGTCTTCTAGTCTCACTATACAAAACAGGTGAAATCTTTTCACCAATGTCATGAACAAAATTATTAGAAGAGTTTATGACATTATGCTGATGTCACATGTTGATAGATGAATTCCCAAAACTTTTATGTACACAGAGCTATTGAAAAAGGCAATTAGAGCTGAACTTAGTCCAACATAATTATTCCTTGAATGAAATTGGCTTTTCATTGTGAATATTTTTGTCCATTGCCACTGCAGAGAACCAAAAATGTAATGAAACTGTTCTTATTATCTCCTGCAATTTTAAAACTAACCTATTAAAATAGTTTCTGTTAGTAAACTGAGCTTGAGAAAACATTATATAAAATGAATTAGACTGATACTTAAAAAAACTAAGCTTACTGTGTGTTGCTCAGAATCCTAAACATTTCTCTTTGAAACTTTTTGGAAGGAATCTTTTAATGTTTAAAACAGTGCTATATAAATAAGATGTAATTATTTTTATTTTTTAGGGTACAAATGCACTTGGAGCTTTTGATGGTGTTCTGTTCAATGCAACAATTCCCACCTCTCCAGAAGCTGGCTTTGCAGCTATTGGCACAGACAGCTATGGCTTGGATGATTTTATAATCTTGTATTAGATTCAGCTACTAATGGCTTTAAAATTATGCAAAAATATACAATAGTAGTAGAATAATTAGTACAATGATCCAGTAAATAAGTAAATTTATTTCTATTAGTCTCAATATTGAAAGTCTTTATGCAGTCACTGCAAAGATTTACTATTTTTCCTTGATAATTATAAGATTTAATACAACTCTACTAATACTTTTACAAGCCATCAGAATTACTATCACCACCTGTAAGGCTACATCTAAACACCTTTAGTTCTTATGTTAGTACTGGTTAACTCACAGGGTTAATTTTATTATAGCTAAAATGAAGCTGGGAATTATTATTTGGGATTGAATTGTTCTGACACAAAAATTCTTAAGTTGATTTTCTTAAGATGGGTGTGCCAATACTTTGAAATATCAAACAAAATATTCTCATGAAATCAAATGTAATTAGGTTTGGCTGTAATTAGTACAGATACATGTTTTTTCTTAAATTTGTTAATACTCAAAATATTAAAAACATTCCATTTTGTATATGTTAAACATTTTTTAAAATTAAGTCATATTCAGAGAAGGTTTTATATATAAATAAATATATATATTGTATTCAGTGATTTTTTTATTTTACCATTTTCTAATATTAGTTTGTTAGCTCAATAACTATTAACCTTTTAGATTGTTATCTTTCATAATGTTAAGACTAGAAAACAAGATCTCAAAATTATATTTAGGACAATAATTAAAATTACTTAGTCTTAGATAAAATAATTATAAAACAAAAGTTATATAAAGACATAATTGTACAATTTGAATGAATGATTATGTTTTGTATGTTCATAAAAATTTGTATAGCAGTGTTATGGAGTGTGTGTGTGGGTGTTTCCAAGGTAACATTGAGAAGTTAGCGATTGGTTGGTGGATATGCAGTGAGGATGGTGAAATTACAAATGTAAATTACCCAGGGATCTGAAACTGTACATACAGGTTTTTTGTAGTGAGTTAGATTTTCTTTAAAATACCATTTTATATTATTGCTACTAGATTTATTTCATTTCATCTAGGTTAGTGTTAGGGTTAGTGTTATATTTAGTTTTGTTTCAAAAAAGAAGTTTTTTTCAAGTTTCACAATTAAATAAATATATATATATATATATATATATATATCCAAGCATTAGTTCTCACCACACTTTCATATGCTGGCAGAACTACCTTAAAAAAATGTTCTGCTGGAGGCTGGTAAGGGTAGTATAGAAGAAGACAGAACTACTTATCATTCAATAGCTGTGATGGGTTGGAAAATTATCCCACATTGGGGACGACTGCATGCCAAACGGTATCTTCAAGGATGGCATAACGGGGTGCCCCTGTAAGCACTATAAAGATTAACTTAGGCACCTTTTTGCCATAAGCACTATAAAGATTAACTCAGGCACCTTTTAGCCATAGAGGAAAGTATGTTGTAAATGGGTTTACGTAAATCACTGCACTCAACCTTTATCTTCAGCATCATTATTATTATTAAACCATTACTCAAATTTTGCTTTGTTATTTTGCCATGTAGAGATTTAGTGCTGCTAGGGTGAACAATGCTTAAAAAAATAAAAATATGCTGTGTTTTTACTTTTGCCCAGCAGTGCCTCCCACATTTATGTCTTTTGTATTTTTCTATACCAGTTCTGTCACTATGCAAATGCAAAAAAAAACAAAACAAGTTGTTGCACTATTGATATTTTTTATACTAATTTTTTATTTATATTATTATTTATTTATTTATATCTAAGCATCTGTTTGTATTTGAGCTGGGTAATGAATATAGATTCTTAAATTTAATTGTTGTTTGTTACTTTTCTCACTTTTAAACTGTGACCATGTAAATTTTGTCTAGATGTGAAAAGGTAATGTCTTAGTGTCAATGATTAGATTGAGAATGGTAATGTCTTAGTGTCAATGATTAGATTAAGAATGGTTATGTCTTAGTGTCAATTATTACATTGAGAATGGTAATGTCTTAGTGTCAATGATTAGATTGAGAATGGTAATGACTTATGTCAAAGAAAACATTGAAAATGGTAATGTGTTAGTGTCAATGACTAGATTGAGAATGGTAATGTTTTAGTGTCAATGATTAGATTGAGAATGGTAATGACCTAGTGTCAATGATTACATTTAGAATGGTAATGTCTTAGTGTCAATGGTTACATTGTGAATGGTAATGTGTTAGTGTAAATGATTAGACTGAGAATGGTAATGTGTTAGTGTCAATGATTACTTTGAGAATGTTAATGTCTTAGTGTCAATGATAAGATTGAGAATGGTAATGTCTTAGTGTCAATGATTAGATTAAGAATGGTAATGACCTAGTGTCAATGATTAGATTCAGAATGGTAATGTCTTAGTGTCAATGATTACAATGAGAATGGTAATGTCTTAGTGTCAATGATTAGATTGAGAATGGTAATGTCTTAGTGTCTATGATTGGATTAAGAATGCTAATGTATTAGTGTCAATAGTTACATTAAGAATGGTAATGTGTTAGTGTAAATGATTAGACTGAGAATGGTAATGTGTTAGTGTCAATGATTACTTTGAGAATGTTAATGTCTTAGTGTCAATGATTAGATTGAGAATGGTAATGTTTTAGTGTCAATGATTAGATTAAGAATAGTAATGACCTAGTGTCAATGATAAGATTCAGAATGGTAATGTCTTAGTGTCAATGATTACATTGAGAATGGTAATGTCTTAGTGTCAATGATTAGATTGAGAATGGTAATGTCTTAGTGTCTATGATTAGATTGAGAATGCTAATGTATTAGTGTCAATGGTTACATTGAGAATGGTAATGTGTTAGTGTAAATGATTAGACTGAGAATGGTAATGTGTTAGTGTCAATGATTAGATTGAGAATGGTAATGACTTATGTCAATGATAACATTGAAAATGGTAATGTGTTAGTGTCAATGATTAGATTGAGAATGGTAATGTGTTAGTGTAAATAATTACATTGAGAATGGTAATGTTTTAGTGTCAATGATTAGATTTAGAATGGTAATGACTTAGTGTCAATGATTATATTAAGAATGGTAATGTGTTAGTGTCAATGATAAGATTGAGAATTATAATGTGTAAGTGTCAATGATAAAATTATGAATGGTAATGTGATTGTGTAAATAATAAGATTGAGAATGGTATTGTGTTAGTGTAAATGATTAGACTGAGAATGGTAATGTGTTAGTGTCAATGATTAGATTGAGAATGGTAATGTCTTAGTGTCAATGATTAGATTGAGCATGGTAATGACTTATGTCAATGAAAACATTGAAAATGGTAATGAGTTAGTGTCGATGATTAGATTGGGAATGGTAATGTCTTAGTGTCAATGATTAGATTGAGAATGGTAATGACTTAGTGTCAATGATTAGATTGAGAATGCTAATGTATTATTGTCAATGTTTACATTGTGAATGGTAATGTGTTAGTGTAAATGATTAGACTGAGAATGGTAATGTGTTAGTGTCAATGATTACTTTGAGAATGTTAATGTCTTAGTGTCAATGATTAGATTGAGAATGGTAATGTCTTAGTGTCAATGATTAGATTAAGAATGGTAATGACCTAGTGTCAATGATTAGATTCAGAATGGTAATGTTTTAGTGTCAATGATTACTTTGAGAATGTTAATGTCTTAGTGTCAATGATTAGATTGAGAATGGTAATGTCTTAGTGTCAATGATTAGATTGAGAATGGTAATGTCTTAGTGTCAATGATTAGATTAAGAATGGTAATGACCTAGTGTCAATGATTAGATTCAGAATGGTAATGTCTTAGTGTCAATGATTAGATTGAGAATGGTAATGTCTTAGTGTCAATGATTAGATTAAGAATGGTAATGACCTAGTGTCAATGATTAGATTCAGAATGGTAATGTCTTAGTGTCAATGATTAGATTTAGCATGGTAATGACTTATGTCAATGATTAGATTGAGAATGCTAATGTATTAGTGTCAATGGTTACATTGTGAATGGTAATGTGTTAGTGTAAATGATTAGACTGAGAATGGTAATGTCTTATTGTCAATGATTACTTTGAGAATGTTAATGTCTTAGTGTCAATGATTAGATTGAGAATGGTAATGTCTTAGTGTCAATGATTAGATTAAGAATGGTAATGACCTAGTTTCAATGATTAGATTCAGAATGGTAATGTCTAAGTGTCAATGATTACATTGAGAATGGTAATGTCTTAGTGTCAATGATTAGATTGAGAATGGTAATGTCTTAGTGTCTATGATTGGATTAAGAATGCTAATGTATTAGTGTCAATAGTTACATTAAGAATGGTAATGTGTTAGTGTAAATGATTAGACTGAGAATGGTAATGTGTTAGTGTCAATGATTACTTTGAGAATGTTAATGTCTTAGTGTCAATGATTAGATTGAGAATGGTAATGTTTTAGTGTCAATGATTAGATTAAGAATAGTAATGACCTAGTGTCAATGATAAGATTCAGAATGGTAATGTCTTAGTGTCAATGATTACATTGAGAATGGTAATGTCTTAGTGTCAATGATTAGATTGAGAATGGTAATGTCTTAGTGTCAATGATTAGATTAAGAATGGTAATGACCTAGTTTCAATGATTAGATTCAGAATGGTAATGTCTAAGTGTCAATGATTACATTGAGAATGGTAATGTCTAAGTGTCAATGATTAGATAGAGAATGGTAATGTCTTAGTGTCTATGATTAGATTGAGAATGCTAATGTATTAGTGTCAATGGTTACATTGAGAATGGTAATGTGTTAGTGTAAATGATTATACTGAGAATGGTAATGTGTTAGTGTCAATGATTACTTTGAGAATGTTAATGTCTTAGTGTCAATGATTAGATTGAGAATGGTAATGTCTTAGTGTCAATGATTAGATTAAGAATGGTAATGACCTACTGTCAATGATGACTTTGAGAATGATAATGTGTTAGTTTAAATGTTTACATTTTGAATGTTAATGTCTTAGTGTCAATGATTAGGTTGAGAATGGTAATGTCTTAGTGTCAATGATTAGATTGAGCATGATAATGACTTATGTCAATGATTAGATTGAGAATGCTAATGTATTAGTGTCTATGGTTACATTGAGAATGGTAATGTGTTAGTGTAAATGATTAGACTGAGAATGGTAATGTGTTAGTGTCAATGATTAGATTGAGAATGGTAATGACTTATGTCAATGATAACATTGAAAATGGTAATGTGTTAGTGTCAATGATTAGATTGAGAATAGTAATGTGTTAGTGTAAATAATTACATTGAGAATGGTAATGTTTTAGTGTCAATGATTAGATTTAGAATGGTAATGACTTAGTGTCAATGATTATATTAAGAATGGTAATGTGTTAGTGTCAATGATAAGATTGAGAATTATAATGTGTAAGTGTCAATGATAAAATTATGAATGGTAATGTGATTGTGTAAATAATAAGATTGAGAATGGTATTGTGTTAGTGTAAATGATTAGACTGAGAATGGTAATGTGTTAGTGTCAATGATTAGATTGAGAATGGTAATGTCTTAGTGTCAATGATTAGATTGAGCATGGTAATGACTTATGTCAATGAAAACATTGAAAATGGTAATGAGTTAGTGTCGATGATTAGATTGGGAATGGTAATGTCTTAGTGTCAATGATTAGATTGAGAATGGTAATGACTTAGTGTCAATGATTAGATTGAGAATGCTAATGTATTAGTGTCAATGGTTTATTTGTGAATGGTAATGTGTTAGTGTAAATGATTATACTGAGAATGGTAATGTGTTAGTGTCAATGATTACTTTGAGAATGTTAATGTCTTAGTGTCAATGATTAGATTGAGAATGGTAATGTCTTAGTGTCAATGATTAGATTAAGAATGGTAATGACCTAGTGTCAATGATGACTTTGAGAATGATAATGTGTTAGTTTAAATGTTTACATTTTGAATGTTAATGTCTTAGTGTCAATGATTAGGTTGAGAATGGTAATGTCTTAGTGTCAATGATTAGATTGAGCATGATAATGACTTATGTCAATGATTAGATTTAGCATGTTAATGACTTATGTCAATGATTAGATTGAGAATGCTAATGTATTAGTGTCAATGGTTACATTGTGAATGGTAATGTGTTAGTGTAAATGATTAGACTGAGAATGGTAATGTCTTATTGTCAATGATTACTTTGAGAATGTTAATGTCTTAGTGTCAATGATTAGATTGAGAATGGTAATGTCTTAGTGTCAATGATTAGATTAAGAATGGTAATGACCTAGTTTCAATGATTAGATTCAGAATGGTAATGTCTAAGTGTCAATGATTACATTGAGAATGGTAATGTCTTAGTGTCAATGATTAGATTGAGAATGGTAATGTCTTAGTGTCTATGATTGGATTAAGAATGCTAATGTATTAGTGTCAATAGTTACATTAAGAATGGTAATGTGTTAGTGTAAATGATTAGACTGAGAATGGTAATGTGTTAGTGTCAATGATTACTTTGAGAATGTTAATGTCTTAGTGTCAATGATTAGATTGAGAATGGTAATGTTTTAGTGTCAATGATTAGATTAAGAATAGTAATGACCTAGTGTCAATGATAAGATTCAGAATGGTAATGTCTTAGTGTCAATGATTACATTGAGAATGGTAATGTCTTAGTGTCAATGATTAGATTGAGAATGGTAATGTCTTAGTGTCAATGATTAGATTAAGAATGGTAATGACCTAGTTTCAATGATTAGATTCAGAATGGTAATGTCTAAGTGTCAATGATTACATTGAGAATGGTAATGTCTAAGTGTCAATGATTAGATAGAGAATGGTAATGTCTTAGTGTCTATGATTAGATTGAGAATGCTAATGTATTAGTGTCAATGGTTACATTGAGAATGGTAATGTGTTAGTGTAAATGATTATACTGAGAATGGTAATGTGTTAGTGTCAATGATTACTTTGAGAATGTTAATGTCTTAGTGTCAATGATTAGATTGAGAATGGTAATGTCTTAGTGTCAATGATTAGATTAAGAATGGTAATGACCTAGTGTCAATGATGACTTTGAGAATGATAATGTGTTAGTTTAAATGTTTACATTTTGAATGTTAATGTCTTAGTGTCAATGATTAGGTTGAGAATGGTAATGTCTTAGTGTCAATGATTAGATTGAGCATGATAATGACTTATGTCAATGATTAGATTGAGAATGCTAATGTATTAGTGTCTATGGTTACATTGAGAATGGTAATGTGTTAGTGTAAATGATTAGACTGAGAATGGTAATGTGTTAGTGTCAATGATTAGATTGAGAATGGTAATGACTTATGTCAATGATAACATTGAAAATGGTAATGTGTTAGTGTCAATGATTAGATTGAGAATAGTAATGTGTTAGTGTAAATAATTACATTGAGAATGGTAATGTTTTAGTGTCAATGATTAGATTTAGAATGGTAATGACTTAGTGTCAATGATTATATTAAGAATGGTAATGTGTTAGTGTCAATGATAAGATTGAGAATTATAATGTGTAAGTGTCAATGATAAAATTATGAATGGTAATGTGATTGTGTAAATAATAAGATTGAGAATGGTATTGTGTTAGTGTAAATGATTAGACTGAGAATGGTAATGTGTTAGTGTCAATGATTAGATTGAGAATGGTAATGTCTTAGTGTCAATGATTAGATTGAGCATGGTAATGACTTATGTCAATGAAAACATTGAAAATGGTAATGAGTTAGTGTCGATGATTAGATTGGGAATGGTAATGTCTTAGTGTCAATGATTAGATTGAGAATGGTAATGACTTAGTGTCAATGATTAGATTGAGAATGCTAATGTATTAGTGTCAATGGTTTATTTGTGAATGGTAATGTGTTAGTGTAAATGATTATACTGAGAATGGTAATGTGTTAGTGTCAATGATTACTTTGAGAATGTTAATGTCTTAGTGTCAATGATTAGATTGAGAATGGTAATGTCTTAGTGTCAATGATTAGATTAAGAATGGTAATGACCTAGTGTCAATGATGACTTTGAGAATAATAATGTGTTAGTTTAAATGTTTACATTTTGAATGTTAATGTCTTAGTGTCAATGATTAGGTTGAGAATGGTAATGTCTTAGTGTCAATGATTAGATTGAGCATGATAATGACTTATGTCAATGATTAGATTGAGAATGCTAATGTATTAGTGTCTATGGTTACATTGAGAATGGTAATGTGTTAGTGTAAATAATTAGACTGAGAATGGTAATGTGTTAGTGTCAATGATTAGATTGAGAATGGTAATGACTTATGTCAATGATAACATTGAAAATGGTAATGTGTTAGTGTCAATGATTAGATTGAGAATAGTAATGTGTTAGTGTAAATAATTACATTGAGAATGGTAATGTTTTAGTGTCAATGATTAGATTTAGAATGGTAATGACTTAGTGTCAATGATTATATTAAGAATGGTAATGTGTTAGTGTCAATGATAAGATTGAGAATTATAATGTGTAAGTGTCAATGATAAAATTATGAATGGTAATGTGATTGTGTAAATAATAAGATTGAGAATGGTATTGTGTTAGTGTAAATGATTAGACTGAGAATGGTAATGTGTTAGTGTCAATGATTAGATTGAGAATGTTAATGTCTTAGTGTCAATGATTAGATTGAGCATGGTAATGACTTATGTCAATGAAAACATTGAAAATGGTAATGAGTTAGTGTCGATGATTAGATTGGGAATGGTAATGTCTTAGTGTCAATGATTAGATTGAGAATGGTAATGACTTAGTGTCAATGATTAGATTGAGAATGCTAATGTATTAGTGTCAATGGTTTATTTGTGAATGGTAATGTGTTAGTGTAAATGATTAGACTGAGAATGGTAATGTGTTAGTGTCAATGATTAGATTGAGAATGGTAATGTGTTAGTGTAAATAATTACATTGAGAATGGTAATGTTTTAGTGTCAATGATTAGATTTAGAATGGTAATGACTTAGTGTCAATGATTATATTAAGAATGGTAATGTGTTAGTGTCAAAGATAAGATTGAGAATTATAATGTGTAAGTTTCAATGATAAAATTATGAATGGTAATGTGATTGTGTAAGTAATAAGATTGAGAATGGTATTGTGTTAGTGTAAATGATTAGACTGAGAATGGTAATGTGTTAGTGTCAATGATTAGATTGAGAATGGTAATGTCTTAGTGTCAATGATTAGATTGAGCATGGTAATGACTTATGTCAATGAAAACATTGAAAATGGTAATGAGTTAGTGTCGATGATTAGATTGGGAATGGTAATGTCTTAGTGTCAATGATTAGATTGAGAATGGTAATGTGTTAGTGTCAAAGATAAGATTGAGAATTATAATGTGTAAGTTTCAATGATAAAATTATGAATGGTAATGTGATTGTGTAAGTAATAAGATTGAGAATGGTATTGTGTTAGTGTAAATGATTAGACTGAGAATGGTAATGTGTTAGTGTCAATGATTAGATTGAGAATGGTAATGTCTTAGTGTCAATGATTAGATTGAGCATGGTAATGACTTATGTCAATGAAAACATTGAAAATGGTAATGAGTTAGTGTCGATGATTAGATTGGGAATGGTAATGTCTTAGTGTCAATGATTAGATTGAGAATGGTAATGACTTAGTGTCAAAGATTAGATTGAGAATGCTAATGTATTAGTGTCAATGGTTACATTGTGAATGGTAATGTGTTAGTGTAAATGATTAGACTGAGAATGGTAATGTGTTAGTGTCAATGATTACTTTGAGAATGTTAATGTCTTAGTGTCAATGATTAAATTGAGAATGGTAATGTCTTAGTGTCAATGATTAGATTAAGAATGGTAATGACCTAGTGTCAATGATTAGATTCAGAATGGTAATGTTTTAGTGTCAATGATTACTTTGAGAATGTTAATGTCTTAGTGTCAATGATTAGATTGAGAATGGTAATGTCTTAGTGTCAATGATTAGATTGAGAATGGTAATGTCTTAGTGTCAATGATTAGATTAAGAATGGTAATGACCTAGTGTCAATGATTAGATTCAGAATGGTAATGTCTTAGTGTCAATGATTAGATTGAGAATGGTAATGTCTTAGTGTCAATGATTAGATTAAGAATGGTAATGACCTAGTGTCAATGATTAGATTCAGAATGGTAATGTCTTAGTGTCAATGATTAGATTGAGCATGGTAATGACTTATGTCAATGATTAGATTGAGAATGCTAATGTATTAGTGTCAATCGTTACATTGTGAATGGTAATGTGTTAGTGTAAATGATTAGACTGAGAATGGTAATGTCTTATTGTCAATGATTACTTTGAGAATGTTAATGTCTTAGTGTCAATGATTAGATTGAGAATGGTAATGTCTTAGTGTCAATGATTAGATTAAGAATGGTAATGACCTAGTGTCAATGATTAGATTCAGAATGGTAATGTCTTAGTGTCAATGATTACATTACGAATGGTAATGTCTTAGTGTCAATGATTAGATTGAGAATGGTAATGTCTTAGTGTCTTTGATAAGATTGAGAATGCTAATGTATTAGTGTCAATGGTTACATTGAGAATGGTAATGTGTTAGTGTAAATGATTAGACTGAGAATGGAAATGTGTTAGTGTCAATGATTACTTTGAGAATGTTAATGTCTTAGTGTCAATGATTAAATTGAGAATGGTAATGTCTTAGTGTCAATGATTAGATTAAGAATGGTAATGACCTAGTGTCAATGATTAGATTCAGAATGGTAATGTTTTAGTGTCAATAATTACTTTGAGAATGTTAATGTCTTAGTGACAATGATTAGATTGAGAATGGTAATGTCTTAGTGTCAATGATTAGATTGAGAATGGTAATGTCTTAGTGTCAATGATTAGATTAAGAATGGTAATGACCTAGTGTCAATGATTAGATTCAGAATGGTAATGTCTTAGTGTCAATGATTAGATTGAGAATGGTAATGTCTTAGTGTCAATGATTAGATTAAGAATGGTAATGACCTAGTGTCAATGATTAGATTCAGAATGGTAATGTCTTAGTGTCAATGATTAGATTGAGCATGGTAATGACTTATGTCAATGATTAGATTGAGAATGCTAATGTATTAGTGTCAATGGTTACATTGTGAATGGTAATGTGTTAGTGTAAATGATTAGACTGAGAATGGTAATGTCTTATTGTCAATGATTACTTTGAGAATGTTAATGTCTTAGTGTCAATGATTAGATTGAGAATGGTAATGTCTTAGTGTCAATGATTAGATTAAGAATGGTAATGACCTAGTTTCAATGATTAGATTCAGAATGGTAATGTCTAAGTGTCAATGATTACATTGAGAATGGTAATGTCTTAGTGTCAATGATTAGATAGAGAATGGTAATGTCTTAGTGTCTATGATTAGATTGAGAATGCTAATGTATTAGTGTCAATGGTTACATTGAGAATGGTAATGTGTAAGTGTAAATGATTAGACTGAGAATGGTAATGTGTTAGTGTCAATGACTTTTTTGAGAATGTTAATGTCTTATTGTCAATGATTAGATTGAGAATGGTAATGTCTTAGTGTCAATGATTAGATTAAGAATGGTAATGACCTAGTGTCAATGATTAGATTCAGAATGGTAATGTCTTAGTGTCAATGGTTACATTACGAATGGTAATGTCTTAGTGTCAATGATTAGATTGAGAATGGTAATGTCTTAGTGTCTTTGATAAGATTGAGAATGCTAATGTATTAGTGTCAATGGTTACATTGAGAATGGTAATGTGTTAGTGTAAATGATTAGACTGAGAATGGTAATGTCTTAGTGTCAATGATTACTTTGAGAATGTTAATGTCTTAGTGTCAATGATTAGACTGAGAATGGTAATGTGTTAGTGTCAATGATTAGATTGAGAATGGTAATCAATTATGTCAATGATAACATTGAAAATGGTAATGTGTTAGTGTCAATGATTAGATTGAGAATGGTAATGTGTTAGTGTAAATAATTACATTGAGAATGGTAATGTCTTAGTGTCAATGATTAGATTGAGCATGGTAATGACTTATGTCAATGAAAACATTGAAAATGGTAATGAGTTAGTGTCGATGATTAGATTGGGAATGGTAATGTCTTAGTGTCAATGATTAGATTGAGAATGGTAATGACTTAGTGTCAATGATTAGATTGAGAATGCTAATGTATTAGTGTCAATGGTTACATTTTGAATGGTAATGTGTTAGTGTAAATGATTAGACTGAGAATGGTAATGTGTTAGTGTCAATGATTACTTTGAGAATGTTAATGTCTTAGTGTCAATGATTAGATTGAGAATGGTAATGTCTTAGTGTCAATGATTAGATTAAGAATGGTAATGACCTAGTGTCAATGATTAGATTCAGAATGGTAATGTCTTAGTGTCAATGATTACATTGAGAATGGTAATGTCTTAGTGTCAATGATTAGATTGAGAATGGTAATGTCTTAGTGTCAATGATTAGATTAAGAATGGTAATGACCTAGTGTCAATGATTAGATTAAGAATGGTAATGACCTAGTGTCAATGATGACTTTGAGAATGATAATGTGTTAGTTTAAATGTTTACATTTTGAATGTTAATGTCTTAGTGTCAATGATTAGGTTGAGAATGGTAATGTCTTAGTGTCAATGATTAGATTGAGCATGATAATGACTTATGTCAATGATTAGATTGAGAATGCTAATGTATTAGTGTCTATGGTTACATTGAGAATGGTAATGTGTTAGTGTAAATGATTAGACTGAGAATGGTAATGTGTTAGTGTCAATGATTAGATTGAGAATGGTAATGACTTATGTCAATGATAACATTGAAAATGGTAATGTGTTAGTGTCAATGATTAGATTGAGAATAGTAATGTGTTAGTGTAAATAATTACATTGAGAATGGTAATGTTTTAGTGTCAATGATTAGATTTAGAATGGTAATGACTTAGTGTCAATGATTATATTAAGAATGGTAATGTGTTAGTGTCAATGATAAGATTGAGAATTATAATGTGTAAGTGTCAATGATAAAATTATGAATGGTAATGTGATTGTGTAAATAATAAGATTGAGAATGGTATTGTGTTAGTGTAAATGATTAGACTGAGAATGGTAATGTGTTAGTGTCAATGATTAGATTGAGAATGGTAATGTCTTAGTGTCAATGATTAGATTGAGCATGGTAATGACTTATGTCAATGAAAACATTGAAAATGGTAATGAGTTAGTGTCGATGATTAGATTGGGAATGGTAATGTCTTAGTGTCAATGATTAGATTGAGAATGGTAATGACTTAGTGTCAATGATTAGATTGAGAATGCTAATGTATTAGTGTCAATGGTTTATTTGTGAATGGTAATGTGTTAGTGTAAATGATTATACTGAGAATGGTAATGTGTTAGTGTCAATGATTACTTTGAGAATGTTAATGTCTTAGTGTCAATGATTAGATTGAGAATGGTAATGTCTTAGTGTCAATGATTAGATTAAGAATGGTAATGACCTAGTGTCAATGATGACTTTGAGAATAATAATGTGTTAGTTTAAATGTTTACATTTTGAATGTTAATGTCTTAGTGTCAATGATTAGGTTGAGAATGGTAATGTCTTAGTGTCAATGATTAGATTGAGCATGATAATGACTTATGTCAATGATTAGATTGAGAATGCTAATGTATTAGTGTCTATGGTTACATTGAGAATGGTAATGTGTTAGTGTAAATAATTAGACTGAGAATGGTAATGTGTTAGTGTCAATGATTAGATTGAGAATGGTAATGACTTATGTCAATGATAACATTGAAAATGGTAATGTGTTAGTGTCAATGATTAGATTGAGAATAGTAATGTGTTAGTGTAAATAATTACATTGAGAATGGTAATGTTTTAGTGTCAATGATTAGATTTAGAATGGTAATGACTTAGTGTCAATGATTATATTAAGAATGGTAATGTGTTAGTGTCAATGATAAGATTGAGAATTATAATGTGTAAGTGTCAATGATAAAATTATGAATGGTAATGTGATTGTGTAAATAATAAGATTGAGAATGGTATTGTGTTAGTGTAAATGATTAGACTGAGAATGGTAATGTGTTAGTGTCAATGATTAGATTGAGAATGTTAATGTCTTAGTGTCAATGATTAGATTGAGCATGGTAATGACTTATGTCAATGAAAACATTGAAAATGGTAATGAGTTAGTGTCGATGATTAGATTGGGAATGGTAATGTCTTAGTGTCAATGATTAGATTGAGAATGGTAATGACTTAGTGTCAATGATTAGATTGAGAATGCTAATGTATTAGTGTCAATGGTTTATTTGTGAATGGTAATGTGTTAGTGTAAATGATTAGACTGAGAATGGTAATGTGTTAGTGTCAATGATTAGATTGAGAATGGTAATGTGTTAGTGTAAATAATTACATTGAGAATGGTAATGTTTTAGTGTCAATGATTAGATTTAGAATGGTAATGACTTAGTGTCAATGATTATATTAAGAATGGTAATGTGTTAGTGTCAAAGATAAGATTGAGAATTATAATGTGTAAGTGTCAATGATAAAATTATGAATGGTAATGTGATTGTGTAAGTAATAAGATTGAGAATGGTATTGTGTTAGTGTAAATGATTAGACTGAGAATGGTAATGTGTTAGTGTCAATGATTAGATTGAGAATGGTAATGTCTTAGTGTCAATGATTAGATTGAGCATGGTAATGACTTATGTCAATGAAAACATTGAAAATGGTAATGAGTTAGTGTCGATGATTAGATTGGGAATGGTAATGTCTTAGTGTCAATGATTAGATTGAGAATGGTAATGACTTAGTGTCAATGATTAGATTGAGAATGCTAATGTATTAGTGTCAATGGTTACATTGTGAATGGTAATGTGTTAGTGTAAATGATTAGACTGAGAATGGTAATGTGTTAGTGTCAATGATTACTTTGAGAATGTTAATGTCTTAGTGTCAATGATTAAATTGAGAATGGTAATGTCTTAGTGTCAATGATTAGATTAAGAATGGTAATGACCTAGTGTCAATGATTAGATTCAGAATGGTAATGTTTTAGTGTCAATGATTACTTTGAGAATGTTAATGTCTTAGTGTCAATGATTAGATTGAGAATGGTAATGTCTTAGTGTCAATGATTAGATTGAGAATGGTAATGTCTTAGTGTCAATGATTAGATTAAGAATGGTAATGACCTAGTGTCAATGATTAGATTCAGAATGGTAATGTCTTAGTGTCAATGATTAGATTGAGAATGGTAATGTCTTAGTGTCAATGATTAGATTAAGAATGGTAATGACCTAGTGTCAATGATTAGATTCAGAATGGTAATGTCTTAGTGTCAATGATTAGATTGAGCATGGTAATGACTTATGTCAATGATTAGATTGAGAATGCTAATGTATTAGTGTCAATGGTTACATTGTGAATGGTAATGTGTTAGTGTAAATGATTAGACTGAGAATGGTAATGTCTTATTGTCAATGATTACTTTGAGAATGTTAATGTCTTAGTGTCAATGATTAGATTGAGAATGGTAATGTCTTAGTGTCAATGATTAGATTAAGAATGGTAATGACCTAGTGTCAATGATTAGATTCAGAATGGTAATGTCTTAGTGTCAATGATTACATTACGAATGGTAATGTCTTAGTGTCAATGATTAGATTGAGAATGGTAATGTCTTAGTGTCTTTGATAAGATTGAGAATGCTAATGTATTAGTGTCAATGGTTACATTGAGAATGGTAATGTGTTAGTGTAAATGATTAGACTGAGAATGGTAATGTGTTAGTGTCAATGATTACTTTGAGAATGTTAATGTCTTAGTGTCAATGATTAAATTGAGAATGGTAATGTCTTAGTGTCAATGATTAGATTAAGAATGGTAATGACCTAGTGTCAATGATTAGATTCAGAATGGTAATGTTTTAGTGTCAATAATTACTTTGAGAATGTTAATGTCTTAGTGACAATGATTAGATTGAGAATGGTAATGTCTTAGTGTCAATGATTAGATTGAGAATGGTAATGTCTTAGTGTCAATGATTAGATTAAGAATGGTAATGACCTAGTGTCAATGATTAGATTCAGAATGGTAATGTCTTAGTGTCAATGATTAGATTGAGAATGGTAATGTCTTAGTGTCAATGATTAGATTAAGAATGGTAATGACCTAGTGTCAATGATTAGATTCAGAATGGTAATGTCTTAGTGTCAATGATTAGATTGAGCATGGTAATGACTTATGTCAATGATTAGATTGAGAATGCTAATGTATTAGTGTCAATGGTTACATTGTGAATGGTAATGTGTTAGTGTAAATGATTAGACTGAGAATGGTAATGTCTTATTGTCAATGATTACTTTGAGAATGTTAATGTCTTAGTGTCAATGATTAGATTGAGAATGGTAATGTCTTAGTGTCAATGATTAGATTAAGAATGGTAATGACCTAGTTTCAATGATTAGATTCAGAATGGTAATGTCTAAGTGTCAATGATTACATTGAGAATGGTAATGTCTTAGTGTCAATGATTAGATAGAGAATGGTAATGTCTTAGTGTCTATGATTAGATTGAGAATGCTAATGTATTAGTGTCAATGGTTACATTGAGAATGGTAATGTGTAAGTGTAAATGATTAGACTGAGAATGGTAATGTGTTAGTGTCAATGACTTTTTTGAGAATGTTAATGTCTTATTGTCAATGATTAGATTGAGAATGGTAATGTCTTAGTGTCAATGATTAGATTAAGAATGGTAATGACCTAGTGTCAATGATTAGATTCAGAATGGTAATGTCTTAGTGTCAATGGTTACATTACGAATGGTAATGTCTTAGTGTCAATGATTAGATTGAGAATGGTAATGTCTTAGTGTCTTTGATAAGATTGAGAATGCTAATGTATTAGTGTCAATGGTTACATTGAGAATGGTAATGTGTTAGTGTAAATGATTAGACTGAGAATGGTAATGTCTTAGTGTCAATGATTACTTTGAGAATGTTAATGTCTTAGTGTCAATGATTAGACTGAGAATGGTAATGTGTTAGTGTCAATGATTAGATTGAGAATGGTAATCAATTATGTCAATGATAACATTGAAAATGGTAATGTGTTAGTGTCAATGATTAGATTGAGAATGGTAATGTGTTAGTGTAAATAATTACATTGAGAATGGTAATGTCTTAGTGTCAATGATTAGATTGAGCATGGTAATGACTTATGTCAATGAAAACATTGAAAATGGTAATGAGTTAGTGTCGATGATTAGATTGGGAATGGTAATGTCTTAGTGTCAATGATTAGATTGAGAATGGTAATGACTTAGTGTCAATGATTAGATTGAGAATGCTAATGTATTAGTGTCAATGGTTACATTTTGAATGGTAATGTGTTAGTGTAAATGATTAGACTGAGAATGGTAATGTGTTAGTGTCAATGATTACTTTGAGAATGTTAATGTCTTAGTGTCAATGATTAGATTGAGAATGGTAATGTCTTAGTGTCAATGATTAGATTAAGAATGGTAATGACCTAGTGTCAATGATTAGATTCAGAATGGTAATGTCTTAGTGTCAATGATTACATTGAGAATGGTAATGTCTTAGTGTCAATGATTAGATTGAGAATGGTAATGTCTTAGTGTCTATGATTAGATTGAGAATGCTAATGTATTAGTGTCAATAGTTACATTAAGAATGGTATTGTGTTAGTGTAAATGATAAGACTTAGAATGGTAATGTGTTAGTGTCAATGATTACTTTGAGAATGTTAATATCTTAGTGTCAATGATTAGATTGAGAATTGTAATGTCTTAGTGTCAATGATTAGATTAAGAATGGTAATGACCTAGTGTCAATGATTAGATTCAGAATGGTAATGTCTTAGTGTCAATGATTACATTGAGAATGGTAATGTCTTAGTGTCAATGATTAGATTGAGAATGGTAATGTCTTAGTGTCTATGATTGGATTGAGAATGCTAATGTATTAGTGTCAATAGTTACATTAAGAATGGTAATGTGTTAGTGTAAATGATTAGACTGAGAATGGTAATGTGTTAGTGTCAATGATTACTTTGAGAATGTTAAGGTCTTGGTGTCAATGATTAGATTGAGAATGGTAATGTTTTAGTGTCAATGATTAGATTAAGAATAGTAATGACCTAGTGTCAATGATAAGATTCAGAATGGTAATGTCTTAGTGTCAATGATTACATTGAGAATGGTAATGTCTTAGTGTCAATGATTATATTGAGAATGGTAATGTCTTAGTGTCTATGATTAGATTGAGAATGCTAATGTATTAGTGTCAATGGTTACATTGAGAATGGTAATGTGTTAGTGTAAATGATTAGACTGAGAATGGTAATGTGTTAGTGTCAATGATTAGATTGAGAATGGTAATGACTTATGTCAATGATAACATTGAAAATGGTAATGTGTTAGTGTCAATGATTAGATTGAGAATGGTAATGTGTTAGTGTAAATAATTACATTGAGAATGGTAATGTTTTAGTGTCAATGATTAGATTTAGTTAGAATGGTAATGACTTAGTGTCAATGATTATATTAAGAATGGTAATGTGTTAGTGTCAATGATAAGATTGAGAATTATAATGTGTAAGTGTCAATGATAAAATTATGAATGGTAATGTGATTGTGTAAATAATAAGATTGAGAATGGTATTGTGTTAGTGTAAATGATTAGACTGAGAATGGTAATGTGTTAGTGTCAATGATTAGATTGAGAATGGTAATGTCTTAGTATCAATGATTAGATTGAGCATGGTAATGACTTATGTCAATGAAAACATTGAAAATGGTAATGAGTTAGTGTCGATGATTAGATTGGGAATGGTAATGTCTTAGTGTCAATGATTAGATTGAGAATGGTAATGACTTAGTGTCAATGATTAGATTGAGAATGCTAATGTATTAGTGTCAATGGTTACATTGTGAATGGTAATGTGTTAGTGTAAATGATTAGACTGAGAATGGTAATGTGTTAGTGTCAATGATTACTTTGAGAATGGTAATGTCTTAGTGTCAATGATTAGATTGAGAATGATAATGACTTAGTGTCAATGATTAGATTGAGAATTTTAATGTGTTAGTGTCAATGATAAGATTATGAATGGTAATGTGTTTGTGTAAATAATAAGATTGAGAATAGTATTGTGTTAGTGTAAATGATTAGACTGAGAATAGTAATGTGTTAGTGTCAATGATAAAATTATGAATGTTAATGTGATTGTGTAAATAATAAGATTGAAAATGGTATAATTTTAGTGTAAATGATTAGACTGAGAATGGTAAAGATTTAGTGTCAGTGATGACTTTGAGAATGGTATTGTGTTAGTGTCAATGTTTACATTTTGAATGGTAATGTCTTAGTGTCAATGATTAGATTGAGAATGGTAATGTCTTAGTGTCAATGATTAGATTGAGCATGGTAATGACTTATGTCAATGAAAACATTGAAAATGGTAATGAGTTAGTGTCGATGATTAGATTGGGAATGGTAATGTCTTAGTGTCAATGATTAGATTGAGAATGTTAATGACTTTTTGTCAATGATTAGATTGAGAATGCTAATGTATTAGTGTCAATGGTTACATTGTGAATGGTAATGTGTTAGTGTAAATGATTAGACTGAGAATGGTAATGTTTTAGTGTCAATGATTACTTTGAGAATGTTAATGTCTTAGTGTCAATGATTAGATTGAGAATGGTAATGTCTTAGTGTCAATGATTAGATTAAGAATGGTAATGTCTTAGTGTCAATGATTAGATTGAGAATGGTAATGTCTTAGTGTCAATGATTACATTGAGAATGGTAATGTCTTAGTGTCAATGATTAGATTGAGAATGGTAATGTCTTAGTGTCAATGATTAGATTGAGAATGGTAATATCTTAGTGTCAATGATTAGATTAAGAATGGTAATGACCTAGTGTCAAAGATTAGATTCAGAATGGTAATGTCTTAGTGTCAATAATTAGATTGAGCATGGTAATGACTTATGTCAATGAAAACATTGAAAATGGTAATGAGTTAGTGTCGATGATTAGATTGGGAATGGTAATGTCTTAGTGTCAATGATTAGATTGAGAATGGTAATGACTTAGTGTCAATGATTAGATTGAGAATGCTAATGTATAATGTCAATGGTTACAATGTGAATGGTAATGTGTTAGTGTAAATGATTAGACTGAGAATGGTAATGTGTTAATGTCAATGATTACTTTGAGAATGTTAATGTCTTAGTGTCAATGATTAGATTGAGAATGGTAATGTCTTAGTGTCAATGATTAGATTAAGAATGGTAATGACCTAGTGTCAAGGATTAGATTCAGAATAGTAATGTCTTAGTGTCAATGATTACATTGAGAATGGTAATGTCTTAGTGTCAATGATAAGATTGAGAATGGTATTGTCTTAGTGTCTATGATTAGATTGAGAATGCTAATGTATTAGTGTCAATAGTTACATTAAGAATGGTATTGTGTTAGTGTAAATGATAAGACTAAGAATGGTAATGTGTTAGTGTCAATGATTACTTTGAGAATGTTAATGTCTTAGTGTCAATGATTAGATTGAGAATGGTAATGTCTTAGTGTCAATGATTAGATTAAGAATGGTAATGACCTAGTGTCAATGATTAGATTCAGAATGGTAATGTCTTAGTGTCAATGATTACATTGAGAATGGTAATGTCTTAGTGTCAATGATTAGATTGAGAATGGTAATGTCTTAGTGTCTATGATTAAATTGAGAATGCTAATGTATTAGTGTCAATAGTTACATTAAGAATGGTAATGTGTTAGTGTAAATGATTAGACTGAGAATGGTAATGTGTTAGTGTCAATGATTACTTTGAGAATGTTAATGTCTTAGTGTCAATGATTAGATTGAGAATGGTAATGTCTTAGTGTCAATGATTAGATTAAGAATGGTAATGACCTAGTGTCAATGATAAGATTCAGAATGGTAATGTCTTAGTGTCAATGATTAGATTGAGAATGGTAATGTCTTAGTGTCTATGATTAGATTGAGAATGCTAATGTATTAGCGTCAATGGTTACATTGAGAATGGTAATGTGTTAGTGTAAATGATTAGACTGAGAATGGTAATGACCTAGTGTCAATGATTACTTTGAGAATGTTAATGTCTTAGTGTCAATGATTAGATTGAGAATGGTAATGTTTTAGTGTCAATGATTAGATTAAGAATGGTAATGACCTAGTGTCTATGATTAGATTGAGAATGCTAATGTATTAGTGTCAATGGTTACATTGTGAATGGTAATGTGTTAGTGTAAATGATTAGACTGAGAATGGTAATGTGTTAGTGTCAATAATTACTTTGAGAATGTTAATGTCTTAGTGTCAATGATTAGATTGAGAATGGTAATGTCTTAGTGTCAATGATTAGATTAAGAATGGTAATGACCTAGTGTCAATGATTAGATTCAGAATGGTAATGTCTTAGTGTAAATGATTACATTGAGAATGGTAATGTCTTAGTGTCAATGATTAGATTGAGAATGGTAATGTCTTAGTGTAAATGATTAGATTGAGAATGGTAATGTCTTAGTGTCAATGATTACATTGAGAATGGTAATGTCTTAGTGTCAATGATTACATTGAGAATGGTAATGTCTTAGTGTCAATGATTACATTGAGAATGTTAATGTCTTAGTGTCAATGATTAGATTGAGAATGGTAATGTCTTAGTGTCAATGATTAGATTAAGAATGGTAATGACCTAGTGTCAAGGATTAGATTCAGAATAGTAATGTCTTAGTGTCAATGATTACATTGAGAATGGTAATGTCTTAGTGTCAATGATAAGATTGAGAATGGTAATGACTTAGTGTCTATGTTTAGATTGAGAATGCTAATGTATTAGTGTCAATAGTTACATTAAGAATGGTATTGTGTTAGTGTAAATGATAAGACTAAGAATGGTAATGTGTTAGTGTCAATGATTACTTTGAGAATGTTAATGTCTTAGTGTCAATGATTAGATTGAGAATGGTAATGTCTTAGTGTCAATGATTAGATTAAGAATGGTAATGACCTAGTGTCAATGATTAGATTCAGAAAGGTAATGTCTTAGTGTCAATGATTACATTGAGAATGGTAATGTCTTAGTGTCAATGATTAGATTGAGAATGGTAATGTCTTAGTGTCTATGATTAAATTGAGAATGCTAATGTATTAGTGTCAATAGTTACATTAAGAATGGTAATGTGTTAGTGTAAATGATTAGACTGAGAATGGTAATGTGTTAGTGTCAATGATTACTTTGAGAATGTTAATGTCTTAGTGTCAATGATTAGATTGAGAATGGTAATGTCTTAGTGTCAATGATTAGATTAAGAATGGTAATGACCTAGTGTCAATGATAAGATTCAGAATAGTAATGTCTTAGTGTCAATGATTACATTGAGAATGGTAATGTCTTAGTGTCAATGATTAGATTGAGAATGGTAATGTCTTAGTGTCTATGATTAGATTGAGAATGCTAATGTATTAGCGTCAATGGTTACATTGAGAATGGTAATGTGTTAGTGTAAATGATTAGACTGAGAATGGTAATGACCTAGTGTCAATGATTACTTTGAGAATGTTAATGTCTTAGTGTCAATGATTAGATTGAGAATGGTAATGTCTTAGTGTCAATGATTAGATTGAGAATGGTAATGTCTTAGTGTCAATGATTAGATTAAGAATGGTAATGACCTAGTGTCAATGATTAGATTGAGAATGGTAATGTCTTAGTGTCAATGATTAGATTGAGAATGGTAATGTCTTAGTGTCAATGATTAGATTAAGAATGGTAATGACCTAGTGTCAATGATTAGATTCAGAATGGTAATGTCTTAGTGTCAATGATTAGATTGAGAATGGTAATGTCTTAGTGTCAATGATTAGATTAAGAATGGTAATGACCTAGTGTCAATGATTAGATTCAGAATGGTAATGTCTTAGTGTCAATGATTAGATTGAGCATGGTAATGACTTATGTCAATGAAAACATTTAAAATGGTAATGAGTTAGTGTCGATGATTAGATTGGGAATGGTAATGTTTTAGTGTCAATGATTACTTTGAGAATGTTAATGTCTTAGTGTCAATGATTAGATTGAGAATGGTAATGTCTTAGTGTCAATGATTAGATTGAGAATGGTAATGTCTTAGTGTCAATGATTAGATTAAGAATGGTAATGACCTAGTGTCAATGATTAGATTCAGAATTGTAATGTCTTAGTGTCAATGATTAGATTGAGAATGGTAATGTCTTAGTGTCAATGATTAGATTAAGAATGGTAATGACCTAGTGTCAATGATTAGATTCAGAATGGTAATGTCTTAGTGTCAATGATTAGATTAAGCATGGTAATGACTTATGTCAATGATTAGATTGAGAATGCTAATGTATTAGTGTCAATGGTTACATTGTGAATGGTAATGTGTTAGTGTAAATGATTAGACTGAGAATGGTAATGTCTTATTGTCAATGATTACTTTGAGAATGTTAATGTCTTAGTGTCAATGATTAGATTGAGAATGGTAATGTCTTAGTGTCAATGATTAGATTAAGAATGGTAATGACCTAGTTTCAATGATTAGATTCAGAATGGTAATGTCTAAGTGTCAATGATTACATTGAGAATGGTAATGTCTTAGTGTCAATGATTAGATAGAGAATGGTAATGTCTTAGTGTCTATGATTAGATTGAGAATGCTAATGTATTAGTGTCAATGGTTACATTGAGAATGGTAATGTGTTAGTGTAAATGATTATACTGAGAATGGTAATGTGTTAGTGTCAATGATTACTTTGAGAATGTTAATGTCTTAGTGTCAATGATTAGATTGAGAATGGTAATGTCTTAGTGTCAATGATTAGATTAAGAATGGTAATGACCTAGTGTCATTGATGACTTTGAGAATGATAATGTGTTAGTTTAAATGTTTACATTTTGAATGGTAATGTCTTAGTGTCAATGATTAGGTTGAGAATGGTAATGTCTTAGTGTCAATGATTAGATTTAGCATGATTATGACTTATGTCAATGATTAGATTGAGAATGCTAATGTATTAGTGTCTATGGTTACATTAAGAATGGTAATGTGTTCGTGTAAATGATTAGACTGAGAATGGTAATGTGTTAGTGTCAATGACTACTTTGAGAATGTTAATGTCTTAGTGTCAATGATTAGATTGAGAATGGTAATGTCTTAGTGTCAATGATTAGATTAAGAATGGTAATGACCTAGTGTCAATGATTAGATTCAGAATGGTAATGTCTTAGTGTCAATGATTACATTACGAATGGTAATGTCTTAGTGTCAATGATTAGATTGAGAATGGTAATGTCTTAGTGTCTATGATTAGATTGAGAATGCTAATGTATTAGTGTCAATGGTTACATTGAGAATGGTAATGTGTTAGTGTAAATGATTAGACTGAGAATGGTAATGTCTTAGTGTCAATGATTACTTTGAGAATGTTAATGTCTTAGTGTCAATGATTAGATTGAGAATGGTAATGTCTTAGTGTAAATGATTACATTGAGAATGGTAATGTCTTAGTGTCAATGATTAGATTGAGAATGGTAATGTCTTAGTGTCAATGATTAGATTGAGAATGGTAATGTCTTAGTGTCAATGATTACATTGAGAATGGTAATGTCTTAGTGTCAATGATTAGATTGAGAATGGTAATGTCTTAGTGTCAATGATTAGATTGAGAATGGTAATGTCTTAGTGTCAATGATTAGATTGAGAATGGTTATGTCTTAGTGTCAATGATTAGATTAAGAATGGTAATGACCTAGTGTCAATGATTAGATTCAGAATGGTAATGTCTTAGTGTAAATGATTAGATTGAGAATGGTAATGTCTTAGTGTCAATGATTAGATTAAGAATGGTAATGACCTAGTGTCAATGATTAGATTCAGAATGGTAATGTCTTAGTGTCAATGATTAGATTGAGCATGGTAATGACTTATGTCAATGAAAACATTGAAAATGGTAATGAGTTAGTGTCGATGATTAGATTGGGAATGGTAATGTCTTAGTGTCAATGATTAGATTAAGAATGGTAATGACCTAGTGTCAATGATTAGATTCAGAATGGTAATGTCTTAGTGTCAATGATTACATTACGAATGGTAATGTCTTAGTGTCAATGATTAGATTGAGAATGGTAATGTCTTAGTGTCTATGATTAGATTGAGAATGCTAATGTATTAGTGTCAATGGTTACATTGAGAATGGTAATGTGTTAGTGTAAATGATTAGACTGAGAATGGTAATGTCTTAGTGTCAATGATTACTTTGAGAATGTTAATGTCTTAGTGTCAATGATTAGATTGAGAATGGTAATGTCTTAGTGTCAATTATTAGATTAAGAATGGTAATGACCTAGTTTCAATGATTAGATTCAGAATGGTAATGTCTAAGTGTCAATGATTACATTGAGAATGGTAATGTCTTAGTGTCAATGATTAGATAGAGAATGGTAATGTCTTAGTGTCTATGATTAGATTGAGATTGCTAATGTATTAGTGTCAATGGTTACATTGAGAATGGTAATGTGTTAGTGTAAATGATTAGACTGAAAATGGTAATGTGTTAGTGTCAATTATTACTTTGAGAATGGTAATGTCTTAGTGTCAATGATTAGATTGAGAATGGTAATGACCTAGTGTCAATGATGACTTTGAGAATGATAATGTGTTAGTTTAAATGTTTACATTTTGAATGGTAATGTCTTAGTGTCAATGATTAGGTTGAGAATGGTAATGTCTTAGTGTCAATGATTAGATTGAGAATGGTAATGTCTTAGTTTCAATGATAAGATTAAGAATGGTTATGTCTTAGTGTCAATTATTACATTGAGAATGGTAATGTCTTAGTGTCTATGATTAGATTTAGAATAGTAATAACTTATGTCAATGAAAACATTGAAAATGGTAATGTGTTAGTGTCAATGACTAGATTGAGAATGGTAATGTTTTAGTGTCAATGATTAGATTGAGAATGGTAATGACCTAGTGTCAATGATTAGATTGAGAATGGTAATGTCTTAGTGTCAATGATTAGATTAAGAATAGTAATAACTTATGTCAATGAAAACATTGAAAATGGTAATGTGTTAGTGTCAATGATTAGATTGAGAATGGTAATGTCTTAGTGTCAATGATTAGATTGAGAATGGTAATGTCTTAGTGTCAATGATTACATTGAGAATGGTAATGTCTTAGTGTTAATGATTAGATTGAGAATGGTAATGTCTTAGTGTCAATGATTAGATTGAGAATGGTAATGTCTTAGTGTCAATGATTAGATTAAGAATGGTAATGACCTAGTGTCAATGATTAGATTCAGAATGGTAATGTCTTAGTGTCAATGATTAGATTGAGCATGGTAATGACTTATGTCAATGATTAGATTGAGAATGCTAATGTATTAGTGTCTATGGTTACATTGAGAATGGTAATGTGTTAGTGTAAATGATTAGACTGAGAATGGTAATGTGTTAGTGTCAATGATTACTTTGAGAATGTTAATGTCTTAGTGTCAATGATTAGATAGAGAATGGTAATGTCTTAGTGTCTATGATTAGATTGAGAATGCTAATGTATTAGTGTCAATGGTTACATTGAGAATGGTAATGTGTTAGTGTAAATGATTAGACTGAGAATGGTAATGTGTTAGTGTCAATGATTACTTTGAGAATGTTAATGTCTTAGTGTCAATGATTAGATTGAGAATGGTAATGTCCTAGTGTCAATGATTAGATTAAGAATGGTAATGACCTAGTGTCAATGATGACTTTGAGAATGATAATGTGTTAGTTTAAATGTTTACATTTTGAATGGTAATGTCTTAGTGTCAATGATTAGGTTGAGAATGGTAATGTCTTAGTGTCAATGATTAGATTGAGCATGATAATGACTTATGTCAATGATTAGATTGAGAATGCTAATGTATTAGTGTCTATGGTTACATTGAGAATGGTAATGTTTTAGTGTAAATGATTAGACTGAGAATGGTAATATGTTAGTGTCAATGACTACTTTGAGAATGTTAATGTCTTAGTGTCAATGATTAGATTGAGAATGGTAATGTCTTAGTGTCAATGATTAGATTAAGAATGGTAATGACCTAGTGTCAATGATTAGATTCAGAATGGTAATGTCTTAGTGTCAATGATTACATTACGAATGGTAATGTCTTAGTGTCAATGATTAGATTGAGAATGGTAATGTCTTAGTGTCTATGATTAGATTGAGAATGCTAATGTATTAGTGTCAATGGTTACATTGAGAATGGTAATGTGTTAGTGTAAATGATTAGACTGAGAATGGTAATGTCTTAGTGTCAATGATTACTTTGAGAATGTTAATGTCTTAGTGTCAATGATTAGATTGAGAATGGTAATGTCTTAGTGTCAATGATTAGATTAAGAATGGTAATGACCTAGTGTCAATGATTAGATTCAGAATGGTAATGTCTAAGTGTCAATGATTACATTGAGAATGGTAATGTCTTAGTGTCAATGATTAGATAGAGAATGGTAATGTCTTAGTGTCTATGATTAGATTGAGATTGCTAATGTATTAGTGTCAATGGTTACATTGAGAATGGTAATGTGTTAGTGTAAATGATTAGACTGAGAATGGTAATGACCTAGTGTCAATGATGACTTTGAGAATGATAATGTGTTAGTTTAAATGTTTACATTTTGAATGGTAATGTCTTAGTGTCAATGATTAGGTTGAGAATGGTAATGTCTTAGTGTCAATGATTACTTTGAGAATGTTAATGTCTTAGTGTCAATGATTAGATTGAGAATGGTAATGACCTAGTGTCAATGATGACTTTGAGAATGATAATGTTTTAGTTTAAATGTTTACATTTTGAATGGTAATGTCTTAGTGTCAATGATTAGGTTGAGAATGGTAATGTCTTAGTGTCAATGATTAGATTGAGAATGGTAATGTCTTAGTTTCAATGATAAGATTAAGAATGGTTATGTCTTAGTGTCAATTATTACATTGAGAATGGTAATGTCTTAGTGTCTATGATTAGATTTAGAATAGTAATAACTTATGTCAATGAAAACATTGAAAATGGTAATGTGTTAGTGTCAATGACTAGATTGAGAATGGTAATGTTTTAGTGTCAATGATTAGATTGAGAATGGTAATGACCTAGTGTCAATGATTAGATTGAGAATGGTAATGTCTTAGTGTCAATGATTAGATTAAGAATGGTAATAACTTATGTCAATGAAAACATTGAAAATGGTAATGTGTTAGTGTCAATGATTAGATTGAGAATGGTAATGTCTTAGTGTCAATGATTAGATTGAGAATGGTAATGTCTTAGTGTCAATGATTACATTGAGAATGGTAATGTCTTAGTGTTAATGATTAGATTGAGAATGGTAATGTCTTAGTGTCAATGATTAGATTGAGAATGGTAATGTCTTAGTGTCAATGATTAGATTAAGAATGGTAATGACCTAGTGTCAATGATTAGATTCAGAATGGTAATGTCTTAGTGTCAATGATTAGATTGAGCATGGTAATGACTTATGTCAATGATTAGATTGAGAATGCTAATGTATTAGTGTCTATGGTTACATTGAGAATGGTAATGTGTTAGTGTAAATGATTAGACTGAGAATGGTAATGTGTTAGTGTCAATGATTACTTTGAGAATGTTAATGTCTTAGTGTCAATGATTAGATAGAGAATGGTAATGTCTTAGTGTCTATGATTAGATTGAGAATGCTAATGTATTAGTGTCAATGGTTACATTGAGAATGGTAATGTGTTAGTGTAAATGATTAGACTGAGAATGGTAATGTGTTAGTGTCAATGATTACTTTGAGAATGTTAATGTCTTAGTGTCAATGATTAGATTGAGAATGGTAATGTCTTAGTGTCAATGATTAGATTAAGAATGGTAATGACCTAGTGTCAATGATGACTTTGAGAATGATAATGTGTTAGTTTAAATGTTTACATTTTGAATGGTAATGTCTTAGTGTCAATGATTAGGTTGAGAATGGTAATGTCTTAGTGTCAATGATTAGATTGAGCATGATAATGACTTATGTCAATGATTAGATTGAGAATGCTAATGTATTAGTGTCTATGGTTACATTGAGAATGGTAATGTGTTAGTGTAAATGATTAGACTGAGAATGGTAATGTGTTAGTGTCAATGACTACTTTGAGAATGTTAATGTCTTAGTGTCAATGATTAGATTGAGAATGGTAATGTCTTAGTGTCAATGATTAGATTAAGAATGGTAATGACCTAGTGTCAATGATTAGATTCAGAATGGTAATGTCTTAGTGTCAATGATTACATTACGAATGGTAATGTCTTAGTGTCAATGATTAGATTGAGAATGGTAATGTCTTAGTGTCTATGATTAGATTGAGAATGCTAATGTATTAGTGTCAATGGTTACATTGAGAATGGTAATGTGTTAGTGTAAATGATTAGACTGAGAATGGTAATGTCTTAGTGTCAATGATTACTTTGAGAATGTTAATGTCTTAGTGTCAATGATTAGATTGAGAATGGTAATGTCTTAGTGTCAATGATTAGATTAAGAATGGTAATGACCTAGTGTCAATGATTAGATTCAGAATGGTAATGTCTAAGTGTCAATGATTACATTGAGAATGGTAATGTCTTAGTGTCAATGATTAGATAGAGAATGGTAATGTCTTAGTGTCTATGATTAGATTGAGATTGCTAATGTATTAGTGTCAATGGTTACATTGAGAATGGTAATGTGTTAGTGTAAATGATTAGACTGAAAATGGTAATGTGTTAGTGTCAATTATTACTTTGAGAATGTTAATGTCTTAGTGTCAATGATTAGATTGAGAATGGTAATGACCTAGTGTCAATGATGACTTTGAGAATGATAATGTGTTAGTTTAAATGTTTACATTTTGAATGGTAATGTCTTAGTGTCAATGATTAGGTTGAGAATGGTAATGTCTTAGTGTCAATGATTAGATTGAGAATGGTAATGTCTTAGTTTCAATGATAAGATTAAGAATGGTTATGTCTTAGTGTCAATTATTACATTGAGAATGGTAATGTCTTAGTGTCTATGATTAGATTTAGAATAGTAATAACTTATGTCAATGAAAACATTGAAAATGGTAATGTGTTAGTGTCAATGACTAGATTGAGAATGGTAATGTTTTAGTGTCAATGATTAGATTGAGAATGGTAATGACCTAGTGTCAATGATTAGATTGAGAATGGTAATGTCTTAGTGTCAATGATTAGATTAAGAATGGTAATAACTTATGTCAATGAAAACATTGAAAATGGTAATGTGTTAGTGTCAATGATTAGATTGAGAATGGTAATGTCTTAGTGTCAATGATTAGATTGAGAATGATAATGTCTTAGTGTCAATGATTACATTGAGAATGGTAATGTCTTAGTGTTAATTATTAGATTGAGAATGGTAATGTCTTAGTGTCAATGATTAGATTGAGAATGGTAATGTCTTAGTGTCAATGATTAGATTAAGAATGGTATTGACCTAGTGTCAATGATTAGATTCAGAATGGTAATGTCTTAGTGTCAATGATTAGATTGAGCATGGTAATGACTTATGTCAATGATTAGATTGAGAATGCTAATGTATTAGTGTCTATGGTTACATTGAGAATGGTAATGTGTTAGTGTAAATGATTAGACTGAGAATGGTAATGTGTTAGTGTCAATGATTACTTTGAGAATGTTAATGTCTTAGTGTCAATGATTAGATAGAGAATGGTAATGTCTTAGTGTCTATGATTAGATTGAGAATGCTAATGTATTAGTGTCAATGGTTACATTGAGAATGGTAATGTGTTAGTGTAAATGATTAGACTGAGAATGGTAATGTGTTAGTGTCAATGATTAGATTGAGAATGGTAATGTCTTAGTGTCAATGATTAGATTAAGAATGGTAATTACCTAGTGTCAATGATGACTTTGAGAATGATAATGTGTTAGTTTAAATGTTTACATTTTGAATGGTAATGTCTTAGTGTCAATGATTACATTGAGAATGGTAATGTCTTAGTGTCAATGATTAAATTGAGAATGGTAATGTCTTAGTTTCAATGATTAGATTAAGAATGGTTATGTCTTAGTGTCAATTATTACATTGAGAATGGTAATGTCTTAGTGTCAATGATTAGATTGAGAATAGTAATGACTTATGTCAATGAAAACATTGAAAATGGTAATGTGTTAGTGTCAATGACTAGATTGAGAATGGTAATGTTTTAGTGTCAATGATTAGATTGAGAATGGTAATGACCTAGTGTCAATGATTAGATTGAGAATGGTAATGTCTTAGTGTCAATGATTAGATTAAGAATGGTAATGACTTATGTCAATAAAAACATTGAAAATGGTAATGTGTTAGTGTCAATGATTAGATTGAGAATGGTAATGACTTATGTCAATGATAACATTGAAAATGGTAATGTGTTAGTGTCAATGATTAGATTGAGAATGGTAATGTGTTAGTGTAAATAATTACATTGAGAATGGTAATGTTTTAGTGTCAATGATTATATTAAGAATGGTAATGTGTTAGTGTCAATGATAAGATTGAGAATTATAATGTGTAAGTGTCAATGATAAAATTATGAATGGTAATGTGATTGTGTAAATAATAAGATTGAGAATGGTATTGTGTTAGTGTAAATGATTAGACTGAGAATGGTAATGTGTTAAAGTCAATGATTAGATTGAGAATGGTAATGTCTTAGTGTCAATGATTAGATTGAGCATGGTAATGACTTATGTCAATGACAACATTGAAAATGGTAATGAGTTAGTGTCGATGATTAGATTGGGAATGGTAATGTCTTAGTGTCAATGATTAGATTGAGAATGGTAATGACTTAGTGTCAATGATTAGATTGAGAATGGTAATGTCTTAGTGTCAATGATTAGATCTAGAATAGTAATGTCTTAGTGTCAATGATTAGATTAAGAATGGTAATGACCTAGTGTCAATGATTAGATTCAGAATGGTAATGTCTTAGTGTCAATGATTAGATTGAGCATGGTAATGAACTATGTCAATGAAAACATTGAAAATGGTAATGAGTTAGTGTCAATGATTAGATTGGGAATGGTAATGTTTTAGTGTCAATGATTAGATTGAAAATGGTAATGACTTAGTGTCAATGATTAGATTGAGAATGCTAATGTATTAGTGTCAATGGTTACATTGTGAATGGTAATGTGTTAGTGTAAATGATTAGACTGAGAATGGTAATGTGTTAGTGTCAATGATTACTTTGAGAATGTTAATGTCTTAGTGTCAATGATTAGATTGAGAATGGTAATGTGTTAGTGTCAATGATTAGATTAAGAATGGTAATGACCTAGTGTCAATGATTAGATTCAGAATGGTAATGTCTTAGTGTCAATGATTACATTGAGAAAGGTAATGTCTTAGTGTCAATGATTAGATTGAGAATGGTAATGTCTTAGTGTCTATGATTAGATTGAGAATGCTAATGTATTAGTGTCAATAGTTACATTAAGAATGGTATTGTGTTAGTGTAAATGATAAGACTAAGAATGGTAATGTGTTAGTGTCAATGATTACTTTGAGAATGTTAATGTCTTAGTGTCAATGATTAGATTGAGAATGGTAATGTCTTAGTGTCAATGATTAGATTAAGAATGGTAATGACCTAGTGTCAATGATTAGATTCAGAATGGTAATGTCTTAGTGTCAATGATTACATTGAGAATGGTAATGTCTTAGTGTCAATGATTAGATTGAGAATGGTAATGTCTTAGTGTCTATGATTGGATTGAGAATGCTAATGTATTAGTGTCAATAGTTACATTAAGAATGGTAATGTGTTAGTGTAAATGATTAGACTGAGAATGGTAATGTGTTAGTGTCAATGATTACTTTGAGAATGTTAATGTCTTAGTGTCAATGATTAGATTGAGAATGGTAATGTTTTAGTGTCAATGATTAGATTAAGAATAGTAATGACCTAGTGTCAATGATAAGATTCAGAATGGTAATGTCTTAGTGTCAATGATTACATTGAGAATGGTAATGTCTTAGTGTCAATGATTAGATTGAGAATGGTAATGTCTTAGTGTCTATGATTAGATTGAGAATGCTAATGTATTAGTGTCAATGGTTACATTGAGAATGGTAATGTGTTAGTGTAAATGATTAGACTGAGAATGGTAATGTGTTAGTGTCAATGATTAGATTGAGAATGGTAATGACTTATATCAATGATAACATTGAAAATGGTAATGTGTTAGTGTCAATGATTAGATTGAGAATGGTAATGTGTTAGTGTAAATAATTACATTGAGAATGGTAATGTTTTAGTGTCAATGATTAGATTTAGAATGGTAATGACTTAGTGTCAATGATTATATTAAGAATGGTAATGTGTTAGTGTCAATGATAAGATTGAGAATTATAATGTGTAAGTGTCAATGATAAAATTATGAATGGTAATGTGATTGTGTAAATAATAAGATTGAGAATGGTATTGTGTTAGTGTAAATGATTAGACTGAGTATGGTAATGTGTTAGTGTCAATGATTAGATTGAGAATGGTAATGTCTTAGTGTCAATGATTAGATTGAGCATGGTAATGACTTATGTCAATGAAAACATTGAAAATGGTAATGAGTTAGTGTCGATGATTAGATTGGGAATGGTAATGTCTTAGTGTCAATGATTAGATTGAGAATGGTAATGACTTAGTGTCAATGATTAGATTAAGAATGCTAATGTATTAGTGTCAATGGTTACATTGAGAATGGTAATGTGTTAGTGTAAATGATTAGACTGAGAATGGTAAAGTGTTAGTGTCAATGATTACTTTGAGAATGTTAATGTCTTAGTGTCAATGATTAGATTGAGAATGGTAATGACCTAGTGTCAATGATGACTTTGAGAATGATAATGTGTTAGTTTAAATGTTTACATTTTGAATGGTAATGTCTTAGTGTCAATGATTAGGTTGAGAATGGTAATGTCTTAGTGTCAATGATTAGATTGAGAATGGTAATGTCTTAGTTTCAATGATAAGATTAAGAATGGTTATGTCTTAGTGTCAATTATTACATTGAGAATGATAATGTCTTAGTGTCTATGATTAGATTTAGAATAGTAAGAACTTATGTCAATGAAAACATTGAAAATGGTAATGTGTTAGTGTCAATGACTAGATTGAGAATGGTAATGTTTTAGTGTCAATGATTAGATTGAGAATGGTAATGACCTAGTGTCAATGATTAGATTGAGAATGGTAATGTCTTAGTGTCAATGATTAGATTAAGAATGGTAATAACTTATGTCAATGAAAACATTGAAAATGGTAATGTGTTAGTGTCAATGATTAGATTGAGAATGGTAATGTCTTAGTGTCAATGATTAGATTGAGAATGGTAATGTCTTAGTGTCAATGATTACATTGAGAATGGTAATGTCTTAGTGTTAATGATTAGATTGAGAATGGTAATGTCTTAGTGTCAATGATTAGATTGAGAATGGTAATGTCTTAGTGTCAATGATTAGATTAAGAATGGTAATGACCTAGTGTCAATGATTAGATTCAGAATGGTAATGTCTTAGTGTCAATGATTAGATTGAGCATGGTAATGACTTATGTCAATGATTAGATTGAAAATGCTAATGTATTAGTGTCTATGGTTACATTGAGAATGGCAATGTGTTAGTGTAAATAATTAGACTGAGAATGGTAATGTGTTAGTGTCAATGATTACTTTGAGAATGTTAATGTCTTAGTGTCAATGATTAGATAGAGAATGGTAATGTCTTAGTGTCTATGATTAGATTGAGAATGCTAATGTATTAGTGTCAATGGTTACATTGAGAATGGTAATTTGTTAGTGTAAATGATTAGACTGAGAATGGTAATGTGTTAGTGTCAATGATTACTTTGAGAATGTTAATGTCTTAGTGTCAATGATTAGATTGAGAATGGTAATGTCTTAGTGTCAATGATTACATTGAGAATGGTAATGTCTTAGTGTTAATGATTAGATTGAGAATGGTAATGTCTTAGTGTCAATGATTAGATTGAGAATGGTAATGTCTTAGTGTCAATGATTAGATTAAGAATGGTAATGACCTAGTGTCAATGATTAGATTCAGAATGGTAATGTCTTAGTGTCAATGATTAGATTGAGCATGGTAATGACTTATGTCAATGATTAGATTGAGAATGCTAATGTATTAGTGTCTATGGTTACATTGAGAATGGTAATGTGTTAGTGTAAATGATTAGACTGAGAATGGTAATGTGTTAGTGTCAATGATTACTTTGAGAATGTTAATGTCTTAGTGTCAATGATTAGATAGAGAATGGTAATGTCTTAGTGTCTATGATTAGATTGAGAATGCTAATGTATTAGTGTCAATGGTTACATTGAGAATGGTAATGTGTTAGTGTAAATGATTAGACTGAGAATGGTAATGTGTTAGTGTCAATGATTAGATTGAGAATGGTAATGTCTTAGTGTCAATGATTAGATTAAGAATGGTAATGACCTAGTGTCAATGATGACTTTGAGAATGATAATGTGTTAGTTTAAATGTTTACATTTTGAATGGTAATGTCTTAGTGTCAATGATTACATTGAGAATGGTAATGTCTTAGTGTCAATGATTAAATTGAGAATGGTAATGTCTTAGTTTCAATGATTAGATTAAGAATGGTTATGTCTTAGTGTCAATTATTACATTGAGAATGGTAATGTCTTAGTGTCAATGATTAGATTGAGAATAGTAATGACTTATGTCAATGAAAACATTGAAAATGGTAATGTGTTAGTGTCAATGACTAGATTGAGAATGGTAATGTTTTAGTGTCAATGATTAGATTGAGAATGGTAATGACCTAGTGTCAATGATTAGATTGAGAATGGTAATGTCTTAGTGTCAATGATTAGATTAAGAATGGTAATGACTTATGTCAATAAAAACATTGAAAATGGTAATGTGTTAGTGTCAATGATTAGATTGAGAATGGTAATGACTTATGTCAATGATAACATTGAAAATGGTAATGTGTTAGTGTCAATGATTAGATTGAGAATGGTAATGTGTTAGTGTAAATAATTACATTGAGAATGGTAATGTTTTAGTGTCAATGATTAGATTTAGAATGGTAATGACTTAGTGTCAATGATTATATTAAGAATGGTAATGTGTTAGTGTCAATGATAAGATTGAGAATTATAATGTGTAAGTGTCAATGATAAAATTATGAATGGTAATGTGATTGTGTAAATAATAAGATTGAGAATGGTATTGTGTTAGTGTAAATGATTAGACTGAGAATGGTAATGTGTTAGTGTCAATGATTAGATTGAGAATGGTAATGTCTTAGTGTCAATGATTAGATTGAGCATGGTAATGACTTATGTCAATGAAAACATTGAAAATGGTAATGAGTTAGTGTCGATGATTAGATTGGGAATGGTAATGTCTTAGTGTCAATGATTAGATTGAGAATGGTAATGACTTAGTGTCAATGATTAGATTGAGAATGGTAATGTCTTAGTGTCAATGATTAGATTGAGATTGCTAATGTATTAGTGTCAATGGTTACATTGAGAATGGTAATGTGTTAGTGTAAATGATTAGACTGAGAATGGTAATGTGTTAGTGTCAATGATTACTTTGAGAATGTTAATGTCTTAGTGTCAATGATTAGATTGAGAATGGTAATGACCTAGTGTCAATGATGACTTTGAGAATGATAATGTGTTAGTTTAAATGTTTACATTTTGAATGGTAATGTCTTAGTGTCAATGATTAGGTTGAGAATGGTAATGTCTTAGTGTCAATGATTAGATTGAGAATGGTAATGTCTTAGTTTCAATGATAAGATTAAGAATGGTTATGTCTTAGTGTCAATTATTACATTGAGAATGGTAATGTCTTAGTGTCTATGATTAGATTGAGAATGCTAATGTATTAGTGTCAATGGTTACATTGAGAATGGTAATGTGTTAGTGAAAATGATTAGACTGAGAATGGTAATGTGTTAGTGTCAATGATTAGATTGAGAATGGTAATGACTTATATCAATGATAACATTGAAAATGGTAATGTGTTAGTGTCAATGATTAGATTGAGAATGGTAATGTGTTAGTGTAAATAATTACATTGAGAATGGTAATGTTTTAGTGTCAATGATTAGATTTAGAATGGTAATGACTTAGTGTCAATGATTATATTAAGAATGGTAATGTGTTAGTGTCAATGATAAGATTGAGAATTATAATGTGTAAGTGTCAATGATAAAATTATGAATGGTAATGTGATTGTGTAAATAATAAGATTGAGAATGGTATTGTGTTAGTGTAAATGATTAGACTGAGTATGGTAATGTGTTAGTGTCAATGATTAGATTGAGAATGGTAATGTCTTAGTGTCAATGATTAGATTAAGCATGGTAATGACTTATGTCAATGAAAACATTGAAAATGGTAATGAGTTAGTGTCGATGATTAGATTGGGAATGGTAATGTCTTAGTGTCAATGATTAGATTGAGAATGGTAATGACTTAGTGTCAATGATTAGATTAAGAATGCTAATGTATTAGTGTCAATGGTTACATTGAGAATGGTAATGTGTTAGTGTAAATGATTAGACTGAGAATGGTAATGTGTTAGTGTCAATGATTACTTTGAGAATGTTAATGTCTTAGTGTCAATGATTAGATTGAGAATGGTAATGACCTAGTGTCAATGATGACTTTGAGAATGATAATGTGTTAGTTTAAATGTTTACATTTTGAATGGTAATGTCTTAGTGTCAATGATTAGGTTGAGAATGGTAATGTCTTAGTGTCAATGATTAGATTGAGAATGGTAATGTCTTAGTTTCAATGATAAGATTAAGAATGGTTATGTCTTAGTGTCAATTATTACATTGAGAATGATAATGTCTTAATGTCTATGATTAGATTTAGAATAGTAATAACTTATGTCAATGAAAACATTGAAAATGGTAATGTGTTAGTGTCAATGACTAGATTGAGAATGGTAATGTTTTAGTGTCAATGATTAGATTGAGAATGGTAATGACCTAGTGTCAATGATTAGATTGAGAATGGTAATGTCTTAGTGTCAATGATTAGATTAAGAATGGTAATAACTTATGTCAATGAAAACATTGAAAATGGTAATGTGTTAGTGTCAATGATTAGATTGAGAATGGTAATGTCTTAGTGTCAATGATTAGATTGAGAATGGTAATGTCTTAGTGTCAATGATTACATTGAGAATGGTAATGTCTTAGTGTTAATGATTAGATTGAGAATGGTAATGTCTTAGTGTCAATGATTAGATTGAGAATGGTAATGTCTTAGTGTCAATGATTAGATTAAGAATGGTAATGACCTAGTGTCAATGATTAGATTCAGAATGGTAATGTCTTAGTGTCAATGATTAGATTGAGCATGGTAATGACTTATGTCAATGATTAGATTGAGAATGCTAATGTATTAGTGTCTATGGTTACATTGAGAATGGTAATGTGTTAGTGTAAATGATTAGACTGAGAATGGTAATGTGTTAGTGTCAATGATTACTTTGAGAATGTTAATGTCTTAGTGTCAATGATTAGATAGAGAATGGTAATGTCTTAGTGTCTATGATTAGATTGAGAATGCTAATGTATTAGTGTCAATGGTTACATTGAGAATGGTAATTTGTTAGTGTAAATGATTAGACTGAGAATGGTAATGTGTTAGTGTCAATGATTACTTTGAGAATGTTAATGTCTTAGTGTCAATGATTAGATTGAGAATGGTAATGTCTTAGTGTCAATGATTACATTGAGAATGGTAATGTCTTAGTGTTAATGATTAGATTGAGAATGGTAATGTCTTAGTGTCAATGATTAGATTGAGAATGGTAATGTCTTAGTGTGAATGATTAGATTAAGAATGGTAATGACCTAGTGTCAATGATTAGATTCAGAATGGTAATGTCTTAGTGTCAATGATTAGATTGAGCATGGTAATGACTTATGTCAATGATTAGATTGAGAATGCTAATGTATTAGTGTCTATGGTTACATTGAGAATGGTAATGTGTTAGTGTAAATGATTAGACTGAGAATGGTAATGTGTTAGTGTCAATGATTACTTTGAGAATGTTAATGTCTTAGTGTCAATGATTAGATAGAGAATGGTAATGTCTTAGTGTCTATGATTAGATTGAGAATGCTAATGTATTAGTGTCAATGGTTACATTGAGAATGGTAATGTGTTAGTGTAAATGATTAGACTGAGAATGGTAATGTGTTAGTGTCAATGATTAGATTGAGAATGGTAATGTCTTAGTGTCAATGATTAGATTAAGAATGGTAATGACCTAGTGTCAATGATGACTTTGAGAATGATAATGTGTTAGTTTAAATGTTTACATTTTGAATGGTAATGTCTTAGTGTCAATGATTACATTGAGAATGGTAATGTCTTAGTGTCAATGATTAAATTGAGAATGGTAATGTCTTAGTTTCAATGATTAGATTAAGAATGGTTATGTCTTAGTGTCAATTATTACATTGAGAATGGTAATGTCTTAGTGTCAATGATTAGATTGAGAATAGTAATGACTTATGTCAATGAAAACATTGAAAATGGTAATGTGTTAGTGTCAATGACTAGATTGAGAATGGTAATGTTTTAGTGTCAATGATTACATTGAGAATGGTAATGACCTAGTGTCAATGATTAGATTGAGAATGGTAATGTCTTAGTGTCAATGATTAGATTAAGAATGGTAATGACTTATGTCAATAAAAACATTGAAAATGGTAATGTGTTAGTGTCAATGATTAGATTGAGAATGGTAATGACTTATGTCAATGATAACATTGAAAATGGTAATGTGTTAGTGTCAATGATTAGATTGAGAATGGTAATGTGTTAGTGTAAATAATTACATTGAGAATGGTAATGTTTTAGTGTCAATGATTAGATTTAGAATGGTAATGACTTAGTGTCAATGATTATATTAAGAATGGTAATGTGTAAGTGTCAATGATAAAATTATGAATGGTAATGTGATTGTGTAAATAATAAGATTGAGAATGGTATTGTGTTAGTGTAAATGATTAGACTGAGAATGGTAATGTGTTAGTGTCAATGATTAGATTGAGAATGGTAATGTCTTAGTGTCAATGATTAGATTGAGCATGGTAATGACTTATGTCAATGAAAACATTGAAAATGGTAATGAGTTAGTGTCGATGATTAGATTGGGAATGGTAATGTCTTAGTGTCAATGATTAGATTGAGAATGGTAATGACTTAGTGTCAATGATTAGATTGAGAATGGTAATGTCTTAGTGTCAATGATTAGATCTAGAATAGTAATGTCTTAGTGTCAATGATTAGATTAAGAATGGTAATGACCTAGTGTCAATGATTAGATTCAGAATGGTAATGTCTTAGTGTCAATGATTAGATTGAGCATGGTAATGAACTATGTCAATGAAAACATTGAAAATGGTAATGAGTTAGTGTCAATGATTAGATTGGGAATGGTAATGTTTTAGTGTCAATGATTAGATTGAGAATGGTAATGACTTAGTGTCAATGATTAGATTGAGAATGCTAATGTATTAGTGTCAATGGTTACATTGTGAATGGTAATGTGTTAGTGTAAATGATTAGACTGAGAATGGTAATGTGTTAGTGTCAATGATTACTTTGAGAATGTTAATGTCTTAGTGTCAATGATTAGATTGAGAATGGTAATGTGTTAGTGTCAATGATTAGATTAAGAATGAAATGACCTAGTGTCAATGATTAGATTCAGAATGGTAATGTCTTAGTGTCAATGATTACATTGAAAAAGGTAATGTCTTAGTGTCAATGATTAGATTGAGAATGGTAATGTCTTAGTGTCTATGATTAGATTGAGAATGCTAATGTATTAGTGTCAATAGTTACATTAAGAATGGTATTGTGTTAGTGTAAATGATAAGACTAAGAATGGTAATGTGTTAGTGTCAATGATTACTTTGAGAATGTTAATGTCTTAGTGTCAATGATTAGATTGAGAATGGTAATGTCTTAGTGTCAATGATTAGATTAAGAATGGTAATGACCTAGTGTCAATGATTAGATTCAGAATGGTAATGTCTTAGTGTCAATGATTACATTGAGAATGGTAATGTCTTAGTGTCAATGATTAGATTGAGAATGGTAATGTCTTAGTGTCTATGATTGGATTGAGAATGCTAATGTATTAGTGTCAATAGTTACATTAAGAATGGTAATGTGTTAGTGTAAATGATTAGACTGAGAATGGTAATGTGTTAGTGTCAATGATTACTTTGAGAATGTTAATGTCTTAGTGTCAATGATTAGATTGAGAATGGTAATGTTTTAGTGTCAATGATTAGATTAAGAATAGTAATGACCTAGTGTCAATGATAAGATTCAGAATGGTAATGTCTTAGTGTCAATGATTACATTGAGAATGGTAATGTCTTAGTGTCAATGATTAGATTGAGAATGGTAATGTCTTAGTGTCTATGATTAGATTGAGAATGCTAATGTATTAGTGTCAATGGTTACATTGAGAATGGTAATGTGTTAGTGTAAATGATTAGACTGAGAATGGTAATGTGTTAGTGTCAATGATTAGATTGAGAATGGTAATGTGTTAGTGTAAATAATTACATTGAGAATGGTAATGTTTTAGTGTCAATGATTAGATTTAGAATGGTAATGACTTAGTGTCAATGATTATATTAAGAATGGTAATGTGTTAGTGTCAATGATAAGATTGAGAATTATAATGTGTAAGTGTCAATGATAAAATTATGAATGGTAATGTGATTGTGTAAATAATAAGATTGAGAATGGTATTGTGTTAGTGTAAATGATTAGACTGAGTATGGTAATGTGTTAGTGTCAATGATTAGATTGAGAATGGTAATGTCTTAGTGTCAATGATTAGATTGAGCATGGTAATGACTTATGTCAATGAAAACATTGAAAATGGTAATGAGTTAGTGTCGATGATTAGATTGGGAATGGTAATGTCTTAGTGTCAATGATTAGATTGAGAATGGTAATGACTTAGTGTCAATGATTAGATTAAGAATGCTAATGTATTAGTGTCAATGGTTACATTGAGAATGGTAATGTGTTAGTGTAAATGATTAGACTGAGAATGGTAATGTGTTAGTGTCAATGATTACTTTGAGAATGTTAATGTCTTAGTGTCAATGATTAGATTGAGAATGGTAATGACCTAGTGTCAATGATGACTTTGAGAATGATAATGTGTTAGTTTAAATGTTTACATTTTGAATGGTAATGTCTTAGTGTCAATGATTAGGTTGAGAATGGTAATGTCTTAGTGTCAATGATTAGATTGAGAATGGTAATGTCTTAGTTTCAATGATAAGATTAAGAATGGTTATGTCTTAGTGTCAATTATTACATTGAGAATGGTAATGTCTTAGTGTCTATGATTAGATTTAGAATAGTAATAACTTATGTCAATGAAAACATTGAAAATGGTAATGTGTTAGTGTCAATGACTAGATTGAGAATGGTAATGTTTTAGTGTCAATGATTAGATTGAGAATGGTAATGACCTAGTGTCAATGATTAGATTGAGAATGGTAATGTCTTAGTGTCAATGATTAGATTAAGAATGGTAATAACTTATGTCAATGAAAACATTGAAAATGGTAATGTGTTAGTGTCAATGATTAGATTGAGAATGGTAATGTCTTAGTGTCAATGATTAGATTGAGAATGGTAATGTCTTAGTGTCAATGATTACATTGAGAATGGTAATGTCTTAGTGTTAATGATTAGATTGAGAATGGTAATGTCTTAGTGTCAATGATTAGATTGAGAATGGTAATGTCTTAGTGTCAATGATTAGATTAAGAATGGTAATGACCTAGTGTCAATGATTAGATTCAGAATGGTAATGTCTTAGTGTCAATGATTAGATTGAGCATGGTAATGACTTATGTCAATGATTAGATTGAGAATGCTAATGTATTAGTGTCTATGGTTACATTGAGAATGGTAATGTGTTAGTGTAAATGATTAGACTGAGAATGGTAATGTGTTAGTGTCAATGATTAGATTGAGAATGGTAATGTGTTAGTGTAAATAATTACATTGAGAATGGTAATGTTTTAGTGTCAATGATTAGATTTAGAATGGTAATGACTTAGTGTCAACGATTATATTAAGAATGGTAATGTGTTAGTTTCAATGATAAGATTGAGAATTATAATGTGTAAGTGTCAATGATAAAATTATGAATGGTAATGTGATTGTGTAAATAATAAGATTGAGAATGGTATTGTGTTAGTGTAAATGATTAGACTGAGTATGGTAATGTGTTAGTGTCAATGATTAGATTGAGAATGGTAATGTCTTAGTGTCAATGATTAGATTGAGCATGGTAATGACTTATGTCAATGAAAACATTGAAAATGGTAATGAGTTAGTGTCGATGATTAGATTGGGAATGGTAATGTCTTAGTGTCAATGATCAGATTGAGAATGGTAATGACTTAGTGTCAATGATTAGATTAAGAATGCTAATGTATTAGTGTCAATGGTTACATTGTGAATGGTAATGTGTTAGTGTAAATGATTAGACTGAGAATGGTAATGTGTTAGTGTCAATGATTACTTTGAGAATGTTAATGTCTTAGTGTCAATGATTAGATTGAGAATGGTAATGTCTTAGTGTCAATGATTAGATTAAGAATGGTAATAACCTAGTGTCAATGATTAGATTCAGAATGGTAATGTCTAAGTGTCAATGATTACATTGAGAATGGTAATGTCTTAGTGTCAATGATTAGATTGAGAATGGTAATGTCTTAGTGTCTATGATTAGATTGAGAATGCTAATGTATTAGTGTCAATAGTTACATTAAGAATGGTATTGTGTTAGTGTAAATGATAAGACTAAGAATGGTAATGTGTTAGTGTCAATGATTACTTTGAGAATGTTAATGTCTTAGTGTCAATGATTAGATTGAGAATGGTAATGTCTTAGTGTCAATGATTAGATTAAGAATGGTAATGACCTAGTGTCAATGATTAGATTCAGAATGGTAATGTCTTAGTGTCAATGATTAGATTGAGAATGGTAATGTCTTAGTGTCTATGATTGGATTGAGAATGCTAATGTATTAGTGTCAATAGTTACATTAAGAATTGTAATGTGTTAGTGTAAATGATTAGAAGGAGAATGGTAGTGTGTTAGTTTCAATGATTACTTTGAGAATGTTAATGTCTTAGTGTCAATGATTAGATTGAGAATGGTAATGTTTTAGTGTCAATGATTAGATTAAAAATAGTAATGACCTAGTGTCAATGATAAGATTCAGAATGGTAATGTCTTAGTGTCAATGATTACATTGAGAATGGTAATGTCTTAGTGTCAATGATTAGATTGAGAATGGTAATGTCTTAGTGTCTATAATTAGATTGAGAATGCTAATGTATTAGTGTCAATGGTTACATTGAGAATGGTAATGTGTTAGTGTAAATGATTAGACTGAGAATGGTAATGTGTTAGTGTCAATGATTAGATTGAGAATGGTAATGACTTATGTCAATGATAACATTGAAAATGGTAATGTGTTAGTGTCAATGATTAGATTGAGAATGGTAATGTGTTAGTGTCAATGATTAGATTGAGAATGGTAATGTCTTAGTGTCAATGATTAGATTGAGCATGGTAATGACTTAGTGTCAATGATTAGATTGAGAATGCTAATGTATTAGTGTCAATGGTTACATTGTGAATGGTAATGTGTTAGTGTAAATGATTAGACTGAGAATGGTAATGTGTTAGTGTCAATGATTACTTTGAGAATGTTAATGTCTTAGTGTCAATGATTAGATTGAGAATGGTAATGTCTTAGTGTCAATGATTAGATTAAGAATGGTAATGACCTAGTGTCAATGATTAGATTCAGAATGGTAATGTTTTAGTGTCAATGATTACTTTGAGAATGTTAATGTCTTAGTGTCAATGATTAGATTGAGAATGGTAATGTCTTAGTGTCAATGATTAGATTGAGAATGGTAATGTCTTAGTGTCAATGATTAGATTAAGAATGGTAATGACCTAGTGTCAATGATTAGATTCAGAATGGTAATGTCTTAGTGTCAATGATTAGATTGAGAATGGTAATATCTTAGTGTCAATGATTAGATTAAGAATAATAATGACCTAGTGTCAATAATTAGATTCAGAATGGTAATGTCTTAGTGTCAATGATTAGATTGAGCATGGTAATGACTTATGTCAATGATTAGATTGAGAATGCTAATGTATTAGTGTCAATGATTAGATTGAGAATGTTAATGTCTTAGTGTAAATGATTAGATTGAGAATGGTAATGTCTTAGTGTCAATGATTAGATTGAGAATGGTAATGTCTTAGTGTCAATGATTAGATAGAAAATGGTAATGTCTTAGTGTCTATGATTAGATTGAGAATGCTAATGTATTAGTGTCAATGGTTACATTGAGAATGGTAATGTGTTAGTGTAAATGATTAGACTGAGAATGGTAATGTGTTAGTGTCAATGATTACTTTGAGAATGTTAATGTCTTAGTGTCAATGATTAGATTGAGAATGGTAATGACCTAGTGTCAATGATGACTTTGAGAATGATAATGTGTTAGTTTAAATGTTTACATTTTGAATGGTAATGTCTTAGTGTCAATGATTAGGTTGAGAATGGTAATGTCTTAGTGTCAATGATTAGATTGAGAATGGTAATGTCTTAGTTTCAATGATAAGATTAAGAATGGTTATGTCTTAGTGTCAATTATTACATTGAGAATGGTAATGTCTTAGTGTCTATGATTAGATTGAGAATAGTAATAACTTATGTCAATGAAAACATTGAAAATGGTAATGTGTTAGTGTCAATGACTAGATTGAGAATGGTAATGTTTTAGTGTCAATGATTAGATTGAGAATGGTAATGACCTAGTGTCAATGATTAGATTGAGAATGGTAATGTCTTAGTGTCAATGATTAGATTAAGAATGGTAATAACTTATGTCAATGAAAACATTGAAAATGGTAATGTGTTAGTGTCAATGATTAGATTGAGAATGGTAATGTCTTAGTGTCAATGATTAGATTGAGAATGGTAATGTCTTAGTGTCAATGATAACATTGAGAATGGTAATGTCTTAGTGTTAATGATTAGATTGAGAATGGTAATGTCTTAGTGTCAATGATTAGATTGAGAATGGTAATGTCTTAGTGTCAATGATTAGATTAAGAATGGTAATGACCTAGTGTCAATGATTAGATTCAGAATGGTAATGTCTTAGTGTCAATGATTAGATTGAGCATGGTAATGACTTATGTCAATGATTAGATTGAGAATGCTAATGTATTAGTGTCTATGGTTACATTGAGAATGGTAATGTGTTAGTGTAAATGATTAGACTGAGAATGGTAATGTGTTAGTGTCAATGATTACTTTGAGAATGTTAATGTCTTAGTGTCAATGATTAGATAGAGAATGGTAATGTCTTAGTGTCTATGATTAGATTGAGAATGCTAATGTATTAGTGTCAATGGTTACATTGAGAATGGTAATGTGTTAGTGTAAATGATTAGACTGAGAATGGTAATGTGTTAGTGTCAATGATTACTTTGAGAATGTTAATGACTTAGTGTCAATCATTAGATTGAGAATGGTAATGTCTTAGTGTCAATGATTAGATTAAGAATGGTAATGACCTAGTGTCAATGATGACTTTGAGAATGATAATGTGTTAGTTTAAATGTTTACATTTTGAATGGTAATGTCTTAGTGTCAATGATTACATTGAGAATGGTAATGTCTTAGTGTCAATGATTAAATTGAGAATGGTAATGTCTTAGTTTCAATGATTAGATTAAGAATGGTTATGTCTTAGTGTCAATTATTACATTGAGAATGGCTATGTCTTAGTGTCAATGATTAGATTGAGAATAGTAATGACTTATGTCAATGAAAACATTGAAAATGGTAATGTGTTAGTGTCAATGACTAGATTGAGAATGGTAATGTTTTAGTGTCAATGATTAGATTGAGAATGGTAATGACCTAGTGTCAATGATTAGATTGAGAATGGTAATGTCTTAGTGTCAATGATTAGATTAAGAATGGTAATGACTTATGTCAATGAAAACATTGAAAATGGTAATGTATTAGTGTCAATGATTAGATTGAGAATGGTAATGACTTATGTCAATGATAACATTGAAAATGGTAATGTGTTAGTGTCAATGATTAGATTGAGAATGGTAATGTGTTAGTGTAAATAATTACATTGAGAATGGTAATGTTTTAGTGTCAATGATTAGATTTAGAATGGTAATGACTTAGTGTCAATGATTATATTAAGAATGGTAATGTGTTAGTGTCAATGATAAGATTGAGAATTATAATGTGTAAGTGTCAATGATAAAATTATGAATGGTAATGTGATTGTGTAAATAATAAGATTGAGAATGGTATTGTGTTAGTGTAAATGATTAGACTGAGAATGTTAATGTGTTAGTGTCAATGATTAGATTGAGAATGGTAATGTCTTAGTGTCAATGATTAGATTGAGCATGGTAATGACTTATGTCAATGAAAACATTGAAAATGGTAATGAGTTAGTGTCGATGATTAGATTGGGAATGGTAATGTCTTAGTGTCAATGATTAGATTGAGAATGGTAATGACTTAGTGTCAATGATTAGATTGAGAATGGTAATGTCTTAGTGTCAATAATTAGATCTAGAATAGTAATGTCTTAGTGTCAATGATTAGATTAAGAATGGTAATGACCTAGTGTCAATGATTAGATTCAGAATGGTAATGTCTTAGTGTCAATGATTAGATTGAGCATAGTAATGAACTATGTCAATGAAAACATTGAAAATGGTAATGAGTTAGTGTCAATGATTAGATTGGGAATGGTAATGTTTTAGTGTCAATGATTAGATTGAGAATGGTAATGACTTAGTGTCAATGATTAGATTGAGAATGCTAATGTATTAGTGTCAATGTTTACATTGTGAATGGTAATGTGTTAGTGTAAATGATTAGACTGAGAATGGTAATGTGTTAGTGTCAATGATTACTTTGAGAATGTTAATGTCTTAGTGTCAATGATTAGATTGAGAATGGTAATGTGTTAGTGTCAATGATTAGATTAAGAATGGTAATAACCTAGTGTCAATGATTAGATTCAGAATGGTAATGTCTTAGTGTCAATGATTACATTGAGAATGGTAATGTCTTAGTGTCAATGATTAGATTGAGAATGGTAATGTCTTAGTGTCTATGATTAGATTGAGAATGCTAATGTATTAGTGTCAATAGTTACATTAAGAATGGTATTGTGTTAGTGTAAATGATAAGACTAAGAATGGTAATGTGTTAGTGTCAATGATTACTTTGAGAATGTTAATGTCTTAGTGTCAATGATTAGATTGAGAATGGTAATGTCTTAGTGTCAATGATTAGATTAAGAATGGTAATGACCTAGTGTCAATGATTTGATTCAGAATGTTAATGTATTAGTGTCAATAGTTACATTAAGAATGGTAATGTGTTAGTGTAAATGATTAGACTGAGAATGGTAATGTGTTAGTGTCAATGATTACTTTGAGAATGTTAATGTCTTAGTGTCAATGATTAGATTGAGAATGGTAATGTTTTAGTGTCAATGATTAGATTAAGAATAGTAATGACCTAGTGTCAATGATAAGATTCAGAATGGTAATGTCTTAGTGTCAATGATTACATTGAGAATGGTAATGTCTTAGTGTCAATGATTAGATTGAGAATGGTAATGTCTTAGTGTCTATGATTAGATTGAGAATGCTAATGTATTATTGTCAATGGTTACATTGAGAATGGTTATGTGTTAGTGTAAATGATTAGACTGAGAATGGTAATGTGTTAGTGTCAATGATTAGATTGAGAATGGTAATGTGTTAGTGTAAATAATTACATTGAGAATGGTAATGTTTTAGTGTCAATGATTAGATTTAGAATGGTAATGACTTAGTGTCAACGATTATATTAAGAATGGTAATGTGTTAGTTTCAATGATAAGATTGAGAATTATAATGTGTAAGTGTCAATGATAAAATTATGAATGGTAATGTGATTGTGTAAATAATAAGATTGAGAATGGTATTGTGTTAGTGTAAATGATTAGACTGAGTATGGTAATGTGTTAGTGTCAATGATTAGATTGAGAATGGTAATGTCTTAGTGTCAATGATTAGATTGAGCATGGTAATGACTTATGTCAATGAAAACATTGAAAATGGTAATGAGTTAGTGTCGATGATTAGATTGAGAATGGTAATGACTTAGTGTCAATGATTAGATTAAGAATGCTAATGTATTAGTGTCAATGGTTACATTGTGAATGGTAATGTGTTAGTGTAAATGATTAGACTGAGAAAGGTAATGTGTTAGTGTCAATGATTACTTTGAGAATGTTAATGTCTTAGTGTCAATGATTAGATTGAGAATGGTAATGTGTTAGTGTCAATGATTAGATTAAGAATGGTAATAACCTAGTGTCAATGATTAGATTCAGAATGGTAATGTCTAAGTGTCAATGATTACATTGAGAATGGTAATGTCTTAGTGTCAATGATTAGATTGAGAATGGTAATGTCTTAGTGTCTATGATTAGATTGAGAATGCTAATGTATTAGTGTCAATAGTTACATTAAGAATGGTATTGTGTTAGTGTAAATGATAAGACTAAGAATGGTAATGTGTTAGTGTCAATGATTACTTTGAGAATGTTAATGTCTTAGTGTCAATGATTAGATTGAGAATGGTAATGTCTTAGTGTCAATGATTAGATTAAGAATGGTAATGACCTAGTGTCAATGATTAGATTCAGAATGGTAATGTCTTAGTGTCAATGATTAGATTGAGAATGGTAATGTCTTAGTGTCTATGATTGGATTGAGAATGCTAATGTATTAGTGTCAATAGTTACATTAAGAATGGTAATGTGTTAGTGTAAATGATTAGAAGGAGAATGGTAGTGTGTTAGTTTCAATGATTACTTTGAGAATGTTAATGTCTTAGTGTCAATGATTAGATTGAGAATGGTAATGTTTTTGTGTCAATGATTAGATTAAAAATAGTAATGACCTAGTGTCAATGATAAGATTCAGAATGGTAATGTCTTAGTGTCAATGATTACATTGAGAATGGTAATGTCTTAGTGTCAATGATTAGATTGAGAATGGTAATGTCTTAGTGTCTATAATTAGATTGAGAATGCTAATGTATTAGTGTCAATGGTTACATTGAGAATGGTAATGTGTTAGTGTAAATGATTAGACTGAGAATGGTAATGTTTTAGTGTCAATGATTAGATTGAGAATGGTAATGACTTATGTCAATGATAACATTGAAAATGGTAATGTGTTAGTGTCAATGATTAGATTGAGAATGGTAATGTGTTAGTGTCAATGATTAGATTGAGAATGGTAATGTGTTAGTGTCAATGATTAGATTGAGAATGGTAATGTGTTAGTGTCAATGATTAGATTGAGAATGGTAATGTCTTAGTGTCAATGATTAGATTGAGCATGGTAATGACTTATGTCAATGAAAACATTGAAAATGGTAATGAGTTAGTGTCGATGATTAGATTGGGAATGGTAATGTCTTAGTGTCAATGATTAGATTGAGAATGGTAATGACTTAGTGTCAATGATTAGATTGAGAATGCTAATGTATTAGTGTCAATGGTTACATTGTGAATGGTAATGTGTTAGTGTAAATGATTAGACTGAGAATGGTAATGTGTTAGTGTCAATGATTACTTTGAGAATGTTAATGTCTTAGTGTCAATGATTAGATTGAGAATGGTAATGTCTTAGTGTCAATGATTAGATTAAGAATGGTAATGACCTAGTGTCAATGATTAGATTCAGAATGGTAATGTTTTAGTGTCAATGATTACTTTGAGAATGTTAATGTCTTAGTGTCAATGATTAGATTGAGAATGGTAATGTCTTAGTGTCAATGATTAGATTGAGCATGGTAATGACTTATGTCAATGATTAGATTGAGAATGCTAATGTATTAGTGTCAATGATTACTTTGAGAATGTTAATGTCTTAGTGTCAATGATTAGATTGAGAATGGTAATGTCTTAGTTTCAATAATAAGATTAAGAATGGTTATGTCTTAGTGTCAATTATTACATTGAGAATGGTAATGTCTTAGTGTCAATGATTAGATTGAGAATAGTAATGACTTATGTCAATGAAAACATTGAAAATGGTAATGTGTTAGTGTCAATGACTAGATTGAGAATGGTAATGTTTTAGTGTCAATGATTAGATTGAGAATGGTAATGACCTAGTGTCAATGATTAGATTGAGAATGGTAATGTCTTAGTGTCAATGATTAGATTAAGAATGGTAATAACTTATGTCAATGAAAACATTGAAAATGGTAATGTGTTAGTGTCAATGATTAGATTGAGAATGGTAATGTCTTAGTGTCAATGATTAGATTGAGAATGGTAATGTCTTAGTGTCAATGATTACATTGAGAATGGTAATGTCTTAGTGTTAATGATTAGATTGAGAATGGTAATGTCTTAGTGTCAATGATTAGATTGAGAATGGTAATGTCTTAGTGTCAATGATTAGATTAAGAATGGTAATGACCTAGTGTCAATGATTAGATTCAGAATGGTAATGTCTTAGTGTCAATGATTAGATTGAGCATGGTAATGACTTATGTCAATGATTAGATTGAGAATGCTAATGTATTAGTGTCTATGGTTACATTGAGAATGGTAATGTGTTAGTGTAAATGATTAGACTGAGAATGGTAATAGGTGTTAGTGTCAATGATTACTTTGAGAATGTTAATGACTTAGTGTCAATGATTAGATTGAGAATGGTAATGTCTTAGTGTCAATGATTAGATTAAGATTGGTAATGACCTAGTGTCAATGATGACTTTGAGAATGATAATGTGTTAGTTTAAATGTTTACATTTTGAATGGTAATGTCTTAGTGTCAATGATTACATTGAGAATGGTAATGTCTTAGTGTCAATGATTAAATTGAGAATGGTAATGTCTTAGTTTCAATGATTAGATTAAGAATGGTTATGTCTTAGTGTCAATTATTACATTGAGAATGGTAATGTCTTAGTGTCAATGATTAGATTGAGAATAGTAATGACTTATGTCAATGAAAACATTGAAAATGGTAATGTGTTAGTGTCAATGACTAGATTGAGAATGGTAATGTCTTAGTTTCAATAATAAGATTAAGAATGGTTATGTCTTAGTGTCAATTATTACATTGAGAATGGTAATGTCTTAGTGTCTATGATTAGATTGAGAATAGTAATAACTTATGTCAATGAAAACATTGAAAATGGTAATGTGTTAGTGTCAATGACTAGATTGAGAATGGTAATGTTTTAGTGTCAATGATTAGATTGAGAATGGTAATGACCTAGTGTCAATGATTAGATTGAGAATGGTAATGTCTTAGTGTCAATGATTAGATTAAGAATGGTAATAACTTATGTCAATGAAAACATTGAAAATGGTAATGTATTAGAGTCAATGATTAGATTGAGAATGGTAATGACTTATGTCAATGATAACATTGAAAATGGTAATGTGTTAGTGTCAATGATTAGATTGAGAATGGTAATGTGTTAGTGTAAATAATTACATTGAGAATGGTAATGTTTTAGTGTCAATGATTAGATTTAGAATGGTAATGACTTAGTGTCAACGATTATATTAAGAATGGTAATGTGTTAGTTTCAATGATAAGATTGAGAATTATAATGTGTAAGTGTCAATGATAAAATTATGAATGGTAATGTGATTGTGTAAATAATAAGATTGAGAATGGTATTGTGTTAGTGTAAATGATTAGACTGAGTATGGTAATGTGTTAGTGTCAATGATTAGATTGAGAATGGTAATGTCTTAGTGTCAATGATTAGATTGAGCATGGTAATGACTTATGTCAATGAAAACATTGAAAATGGTAATGAGTTAGTGTCGATGATTAGATTGAGAATGGTAATGACTTAGTGTCAATGATTAGATTAAGAATGCTAATGTATTAGTGTCAATGGTTACATTGTGAATGGTAATGTGTTAGTGTAAATGATTAGACTGAGAAAGGTAATGTGTTAGTGTCAATGATTACTTTGAGAATGTTAATGTCTTAGTGTCAATGATTAGATTGAGAATGGTAATGTGTTAGTGTCAATGATTAGATTAAGAATGGTAATAACCTAGTGTCAATGATTAGATTAAGAATGGTAATGTCTAAGTATCAATGATTACATTGAGAATGGTAATGTCTTAGTGTCAATGATTAGATTGAGAATGGTAATGTCTTAGTGTCTATGATTAGATTGAGAATGCTAATGTATTAGTGTCAATAGTTACATTAAGAATGGTATTGTGTTAGTGTAAATGATAAGACTAAGAATGGTAATGTGTTAGTGTCAATGATTACTTTGAGAATGTTAATGTCTTAGTGTCAATGATTAGATTGAGAATGGTAATGTCTTAGTGTCAATGATTAGATTAAGAATGGTAATGACCTAGTGTCAATGATTAGATTCAGAATGGTAATGTCTTAGTGTCAATGATTAGATTGAGAATGGTAATGTCTTAGTGTCTATGATTGGATTGAGAATGCTAATGTATTAGTGTCAATAGTTACATTAAGAATGGTAATGTGTTAGTGTAAATGATTAGAAGGAGAATGGTAGTGTGTTAGTTTCAATGATTACTTTGAGAATGTTAATGTCTTAGTGTCAATGATTAGATTGAGAATGGTAATGTTTTTGTGTCAATGATTAGATTAAAAATAGTAATGACCTAGTGTCAATGATAAGATTCAGAATGGTAATGTCTTAGTGTCAATGATTACATTGAGAATGGTAATGTCTTAGTGTCAATGATTAGATTGAGAATGGTAATGTCTTAGTGTCTATAATTAGATTGAGAATGCTAATGTATTAGTGTCAATGGTTACATTGAGAATGGTAATGTGTTAGTGTAAATGATTAGACTGAGAATGGTAATGTTTTAGTGTCAATGATTAGATTGAGAATGGTAATGACTTATGTCAATGATAACATTGAAAATGGTAATGTGTTAGTGTCAATGATTAGATTGAGAATGGTAATGTGTTAGTGTCAATGATTAGATTGAGAATGGTAATGTGTTAGTGTCAATGATTAGATTGAGAATGGTAATGTGTTAGTGTCAATGATTAGATTGAGAATGGTAATGTCTTAGTGTCAATGATTAGATTGAGCATGGTAATGACTTATGTCAATGAAAACATTGAAAATGGTAATGAGTTAGTGTCGATGATTAGATTGGGAATGGTAATGTCTTAGTGTCAATGATTAGATTGAGAATGGTAATGACTTAGTGTCAATGATTAGATTGAGAATGCTAATGTATTAGTGTCAATGGTTACATTGTGAATGGTAATGTGTTAGTGTAAATGATTAGACTGAGAATGGTAATGTGTTAGTGTCAATGATTACTTTGAGAATGTTAATGTCTTAGTGTCAATGATTAGATTGAGAATGGTAATGTCTTAGTGTCAATGATTAGATTAAGAATGGTAATGACCTAGTGTCAATGATTAGATTCAGAATGGTAATGTTTTAGTGTCAATGATTACTTTGAGAATGTTAATGTCTTAGTGTCAATGATTAGATTGAGAATGGTAATGTCTTAGTGTCAATGATTAGATTGAGAATGGTAATGTCTTAGTGTCAATGATTAGATTAAGAATGGTAATGACCTAGTGTCAATGATTAGATTCAGAATGGTAATGTCTTAGTGTCAATGATTAGATTGAGAATGGTAATGTCTTAGTGTCAATGATTAGATTAAGAATGGTAATGACCTAGTGTCAATGATTAGATTCAGAATGGTAATGTCTTAGTGTCAATGATTAGATTGAGCATGGTAATGACTTATGTCAATGATTAGATTGAGAATGCTAATGTATTAGTGTCAATGATTACTTTGAGAATGTTAATGTCTTAGTGTCAATGATTAGATTGAGAATGGTAATGTCTTAGTTTCAATAATAAGATTAAGAATGGTTATGTCTTAGTGTCAATTATTACATTGAGAATGGTAATGTCTTAGTGTCAATGATTAGATTGAGAATAGTAATGACTTATGTCAATGAAAACATTGAAAATGGTAATGTGTTAGTGTCAATGACTAGATTGAGAATGGTAATGTTTTAGTGTCAATGATTAGATTGAGAATGGTAATGACCTAGTGTCAATGATTAGATTGAGAATGGTAATGTCTTAGTGTCAATGATTAGATTAAGAATGGTAATAACTTATGTCAATGAAAACATTGAAAATGGTAATGTGTTAGTGTCAATGATTAGATTGAGAATGGTAATGTCTTAGTGTCAATGATTAGATTGAGAATGGTAATGTCTTAGTGTCAATGATTACATTGAGAATGGTAATGTCTTAGTGTTAATGATTAGATTGAGAATGGTAATGTCTTAGTGTCAATGATTAGATTGAGAATGGTAATGTCTTAGTGTCAATGATTAGATTAAGAATGGTAATGACCTAGTGTCAATGATTAGATTCAGAATGGTAATGTCTTAGTGTCAATGATTAGATTGAGCATGGTAATGACTTATGTCAATGATTAGATTGAGAATGCTAATGTATTAGTGTCTATGGTTACATTGAGAATGGTAATGTGTTAGTGTAAATGATTAGACTGAGAATGGTAATAGGTGTTAGTGTCAATGATTACTTTGAGAATGTTAATGACTTAGTGTCAATGATTAGATTGAGAATGGTAATGTCTTAGTGTCAATGATTAGATTAAGAATGGTAATGACCTAGTGTCAATGATGACTTTGAGAATGATAATGTGTTAGTTTAAATGTTTACATTTTGAATGGTAATGTCTTAGTGTCAATGATTACATTGAGAATGGTAATGTCTTAGTGTCAATGATTAAATTGAGAATGGTAATGTCTTAGTTTCAATGATTAGATTAAGAATGGTTATGTCTTAGTGTCAATTATTACATTGAGAATGGTAATGTCTTAGTGTCAATGATTAGATTGAGAATAGTAATGACTTATGTCAATGAAAACATTGAAAATGGTAATGTGTTAGTGTCAATGACTAGATTGAGAATGGTAATGTCTTAGTTTCAATAATAAGATTAAGAATGGTTATGTCTTAGTGTCAATTATTACATTGAGAATGGTAATGTCTTAGTGTCTATGATTAGATTGAGAATAGTAATAACTTATGTCAATGAAAACATTGAAAATGGTAATGTGTTAGTGTCAATGACTAGATTGAGAATGGTAATGTTTTAGTGTCAATGATTAGATTGAGAATGGTAATGACCTAGTGTCAATGATTAGATTGAGAATGGTAATGTCTTAGTGTCAATGATTAGATTAAGAATGGTAATAACTTATGTCAATGAAAACATTGAAAATGGTAATGTATTAGAGTCAATGATTAGATTGAGAATGGTAATGACTTATGTCAATGATAACATTGAAAATGGTAATGTGTTAGTGTCAATGATTAGATTGAGAATGGTAATGTGTTAGTGTAAATAATTACATTGAGAATGGTAATGTTTTAGTGTCAATGATTAGATTTAGAATGGTAATGACTTAGTGTCAACGATTATATTAAGAATGGTAATGTGTTAGTTTCAATGATAAGATTGAGAATTATAATGTGTAAGTGTCAATGATAAAATTATGAATGGTAATGTGATTGTGTAAATAATAAGATTGAGAATGGTATTGTGTTAGTGTAAATGATTAGACTGAGTATGGTAATGTGTTAGTGTCAATGATTAGATTGAGAATGGTAATGTCTTAGTGTCAATGATTAGATTGAGCATGGTAATGACTTATGTCAATGAAAACATTGAAAATGGTAATGAGTTAGTGTCGATGATTAGATTGAGAATGGTAATGACTTAGTGTCAATGATTAGATTAAGAATGCTAATGTATTAGTGTCAATGGTTACATTGTGAATGGTAATGTGTTAGTGTAAATGATTAGACTGAGAAAGGTAATGTGTTAGTGTCAATGATTACTTTGAGAATGTTAATGTCTTAGTGTCAATGATTAGATTGAGAATGGTAATGTGTTAGTGTCAATGATTAGATTAAGAATGGTAATAACCTAGTGTCAATGATTAGATTAAGAATGGTAATGTCTAAGTATCAATGATTACATTGAGAATGGTAATGTCTTAGTGTCAATGATTAGATTGAGAATGGTAATGTCTTAGTGTCTATGATTAGATTGAGAATGCTAATGTATTAGTGTCAATAGTTACATTAAGAATGGTATTGTGTTAGTGTAAATGATAAGACTAAGAATGGTAATGTGTTAGTGTCAATGATTACTTTGAGAATGTTAATGTCTTAGTGTCAATGATTAGATTGAGAATGGTAATGTCTTAGTGTCAATGATTAGATTAAGAATGGTAATGACCTAGTGTCAATGATTAGATTCAGAATGGTAATGTCTTAGTGTCAATGATTAGATTGAGAATGGTAATGTCTTAGTGTCTATGATTGGATTGAGAATGCTAATGTATTAGTGTCAATAGTTACATTAAGAATGGTAATGTGTTAGTGTAAATGATTAGAAGGAGAATGGTAGTGTGTTAGTTTCAATGATTACTTTGAGAATGTTAATGTCTTAGTGTCAATGATTAGATTGAGAATGGTAATGTTTTTGTGTCAATGATTAGATTAAAAATAGTAATGACCTAGTGTCAATGATAAGATTCAGAATGGTAATGTCTTAGTGTCAATGATTACATTGAGAATGGTAATGTCTTAGTGTCAATGATTAGATTGAGAATGGTAATGTCTTAGTGTCTATAATTAGATTGAGAATGCTAATGTATTAGTGTCAATGGTTACATTGAGAATGGTAATGTGTTAGTGTAAATGATTAGACTGAGAATGGTAATGTTTTAGTGTCAATGATTAGATTGAGAATGGTAATGACTTATGTCAATGATAACATTGAAAATGGTAATGTGTTAGTGTCAATGATTAGATTGAGAATGGTAATGTGTTAGTGTCAATGATTAGATTGAGAATGGTAATGTGTTAGTGTCAATGATTAGATTGAGAATGGTAATGTGTTAGTGTCAATGATTAGATTGAGAATGGTAATGTCTTAGTGTCAATGATTAGATTGAGCATGGTAATGACTTATGTCAATGAAAACATTGAAAATGGTAATGAGTTAGTGTCGATGATTAGATTGGGAATGGTAATGTCTTAGTGTCAATGATTAGATTGAGAATGGTAATGACTTAGTGTCAATGATTAGATTGAGAATGCTAATGTATTAGTGTCAATGGTTACATTGTGAATGGTAATGTGTTAGTGTAAATGATTAGACTGAGAATGGTAATGTGTTAGTGTCAATGATTACTTTGAGAATGTTAATGTCTTAGTGTCAATGATTAGATTGAGAATGGTAATGTCTTAGTGTCAATGATTAGATTAAGAATGGTAATGACCTAGTGTCAATGATTAGATTCAGAATGGTAATGTTTTAGTGTCAATGATTACTTTGAGAATGTTAATGTCTTAGTGTCAATGATTAGATTGAGAATGGTAATGTCTTAGTGTCAATGATTAGATTGAGAATGGTAATGTCTTAGTGTCAATGATTAGATTAAGAATGGTAATGACCTAGTGTCAATGATTAGATTCAGAATGGTAATGTCTTAGTGTCAATGATTAGATTGAGAATGGTAATGTCTTAGTGTCAATGATTAGATTAAGAATGGTAATGACCTAGTGTCAATGATTAGATTCAGAATGGTAATGTCTTAGTGTCAATGATTAGATTGAGCATGGTAATGACTTATGTCAATGATTAGATTGAGAATGCTAATGTATTAGTGTCAATGATTACTTTGAGAATGTTAATGTCTTAGTGTCAATGATTAGATTGAGAATGGTAATGTCTTAGTTTCAATAATAAGATTAAGAATGGTTATGTCTTAGTGTCAATTATTACATTGAGAATGGTAATGTCTTAGTGTCAATGATTAGATTGAGAATAGTAATGACTTATGTCAATGAAAACATTGAAAATGGTAATGTGTTAGTGTCAATGACTAGATTGAGAATGGTAATGTTTTAGTGTCAATGATTAGATTGAGAATGGTAATGACCTAGTGTCAATGATTAGATTGAGAATGGTAATGTCTTAGTGTCAATGATTAGATTAAGAATGGTAATAACTTATGTCAATGAAAACATTGAAAATGGTAATGTGTTAGTGTCAATGATTAGATTGAGAATGGTAATGTCTTAGTGTCAATGATTAGATTGAGAATGGTAATGTCTTAGTGTCAATGATTACATTGAGAATGGTAATGTCTTAGTGTTAATGATTAGATTGAGAATGGTAATGTCTTAGTGTCAATGATTAGATTGAGAATGGTAATGTCTTAGTGTCAATGATTAGATTAAGAATGGTAATGACCTAGTGTCAATGATTAGATTCAGAATGGTAATGTCTTAGTGTCAATGATTAGATTGAGCATGGTAATGACTTATGTCAATGATTAGATTGAGAATGCTAATGTATTAGTGTCTATGGTTACATTGAGAATGGTAATGTGTTAGTGTAAATGATTAGACTGAGAATGGTAATAGGTGTTAGTGTCAATGATTACTTTGAGAATGTTAATGACTTAGTGTCAATGATTAGATTGAGAATGGTAATGTCTTAGTGTCAATGATTAGATTAAGAATGGTAATGACCTAGTGTCAATGATGACTTTGAGAATGATAATGTGTTAGTTTAAATGTTTACATTTTGAATGGTAATGTCTTAGTGTCAATGATTACATTGAGAATGGTAATGTCTTAGTGTCAATGATTAAATTGAGAATGGTAATGTCTTAGTTTCAATGATTAGATTAAGAATGGTTATGTCTTAGTGTCAATTATTACATTGAGAATGGTAATGTCTTAGTGTCAATGATTAGATTGAGAATAGTAATGACTTATGTCAATGAAAACATTGAAAATGGTAATGTGTTAGTGTCAATGACTAGATTGAGAATGGTAATGTCTTAGTTTCAATAATAAGATTAAGAATGGTTATGTCTTAGTGTCAATTATTACATTGAGAATGGTAATGTCTTAGTGTCTATGATTAGATTGAGAATAGTAATAACTTATGTCAATGAAAACATTGAAAATGGTAATGTGTTAGTGTCAATGACTAGATTGAGAATGGTAATGTTTTAGTGTCAATGATTAGATTGAGAATGGTAATGACCTAGTGTCAATGATTAGATTGAGAATGGTAATGTCTTAGTGTCAATGATTAGATTAAGAATGGTAATAACTTATGTCAATGAAAACATTGAAAATGGTAATGTATTAGAGTCAATGATTAGATTGAGAATGGTAATGACTTATGTCAATGATAACATTGAAAATGGTAATGTGTTAGTGTCAATGATTAGATTGAGAATGGTAATGTGTTAGTGTAAATAATTACATTGAGAATGGTAATGTTTTAGTGTCAATGATTAGATTTAGAATGGTAATGACTTAGTGTCAATGATTATATTAAGAATGGTAATGTGTTAGTGTCAATGATAAGATTGAGAATTATAATGTGTAAGTGTCAATGATAAAATTATGAATGGTAATGTGATTGTGTAAATAATAAGATTGAGAATGGTATTGTGTTAGTGTAAATGATTAGACTGAGAATGGTAATGTGTTAGTGTCAATGATTAGATTGAGAATGGTAATGTCTTAGTGTCAATGATTAGATTGAGCATGGTAATGACTTATGTCAATGAAAACATTGAAAATGGTAATGAGTTAGTGTCGATGATTAGATTGGGAATGGTAATGTCTTAGTGTCAATGATTAGATTGAGAATGGTAATGACTTAGTGTCAATGATTAGATTGAGAATGCTAATGTATTAGTGTCAATGGTTACATTGTGAATGGTAATGTGTTAGATTGAATGATTAGACTGAGAATTGTAATGTGTTAGTGTCAATGATTACTTTGAGAATGTTAATGTCTTAGTGTCAATGATTAGATTGAGAATGGTAATGTCTTAGTGCCAATGATTAGATTAAGAATGGTAATGACCTAGTGTCAATGATTAGATTCAGAATGGTAATGTTTTAGTGTCAATGATTACTTTGAGAATGTTAATGTCTTAGTGTCAATGATTAGATTGAGAATGGTAATGTCTTAGTTTCAATTATAAGATTAAGAATGGTTATGTCTTAGTGTCAATTATTACATTGAGAATGGTAATGTCTTAGTGTCTATGATTAGATTGAGAATAGTAATAACTTATGTCAATGAAAACATTGAAAATGGTAATGTGTTAGTGTCAATGACTAGATTGAGAATGGTAATGTTTAAGTGTCAATGATTAGATTGAGAATGGTAATGACCTAGTGTAAATGATTAGATTAAGAATGGTAATGTCTTAGTGTCAATGATTAGATTAAGAATGGTAATAACTTATGTCAATGAAAACATTGAAAATGGTAATGTGTTAGTGTCAATGATTAGATTGAGAATGGTAATGTCTTAGTGTCAATGATTAGATTGAGAATGGTAATGTCTTAGTGTCAATGATTACATTGAGAATAGTAATGTCTTAGTGTTAATGATTAGATTGAGAATGGTAATGTCTTAGTGTCAATGATTAGATTGAGAATGGTAATGTCTTAGTGTCAATGATTAGATTGAGAATGGTAATGTGTTAGTGTAAATAATTACATTGAGAATGGTAATGTTTTAGTGTCAATGATTAGATTTAGAATGGTAATGACTTAGTGTCAATGATTATATTAAGAATGGTAATGTGTTAGTGTCAATGATAAGATTGAGAATTATAATGTGTAAGTGTCAATGATAAAATTATGAATGGTAATGTGATTGTGTAAATAATAAGATTGAGAATGGTATTGTGTTAGTGTAAATGATTAGACTGAGAATGGTAATGTGTTAGTGTCAATGATTAGATTGAGAATGGTAATGTCTTAGTGTCAATGGTTACATTGAGAATGGTAATGTGTTAGTGTAAATGATTAGACTGAGAATGGTAATGTGTTAGTGTCAATGATTACTTTGAGAATGTTAATGTCTTAGTGTCAATGATTAGATTGAGAATGGTAATGTCTTAGTGTCAATGATTAGATTAAGAATGGTAATGACCTAGTGTCAATGATGACTTTGAGAATGATAATGTGTTAGTTTAAATGTTTACATTTTGAATGGTAATGTCTTAGTGTCAATGATTACATTGAGAATGGTAATGTCTTAGTGTCAATGATTAAATTGAGAATGGTAATGTCTTAGTTTCAATGATTAGATTAAGAATGGTTATGTCTTAGTGTCAATTATTACATTGAGAATGGTAATGTCTTAGTGTCAATGATTAGATTGAGAATAGTAATGACTTATCTCAATGAAAACATTGAAAATGGTAATGTGTTTTTGTCAATGACTAGATTGAGAATGGTAATGTTTTAGTGTCAATGATTAGATTGAGAATGGTAATGACCTAGTGTCAATGATTAGATTGAGAATGGTAATGTCTTAGTGTCAATGATTAGATTAAGAATGGTAATGACTTATGTCAATGAAAACATTGAAAATGGTAATGTATTAGTGTCAATGATTAGATTGAGAATGGTAATGACTTATGTCAATGATAACATTGAAAATGGTAATGTGTTAGTGTCAATGATTAGATTGAGAATGGTAATGTGTTAGTGTAAATAATTACATTGAGAATGGTAATGTTTTAGTGTCAATGATTAGATTTAGAATGGTAATGACTTAGTGTCAATGATTATATTAAGAATGGTAATGTGTTAGTGTCAATGATAAGATTGAGAATTATAATGTGTAAGTGTCAATGATAAAATTATGAATGGTAATGTGATTGTGTAAATAATAAGATTGAGAATGGTATTGTGTTAGTGTAAATGATTAGACTGAGAATGGTAATGTGTTAGTGTCAATGATTAGATTGAGAATGGTAATGTCTTAGTGTCAATGATTAGATTGAGAATGCTAATGTATTAGTGTCAATGGTTACATTGTGAATGGTAATGTGTTAGTGTAAATGATTAGACTGAGAATTGTAATGTGTTAGTGTCAATGATTAGATTGAGAATGGTAATGTCTTAGTGTCAATGATTAGATTAAGAATGGTAATGACCTAGTGTCAATGATTAGATTCAGAATGGTAATGTTTTAGTGTCAATGATTACTTTGAGAATGTTAATGTCTTAGTGTCAATGATTAGATTGAGAATGGTAATGTCTTAGTTTCAATGATAAGATTAAGAATGGTAATGTCTTAGTGTCTATGATTAGATTGAGAATAGTAATAACTTATGTCAATGAAAACATTGAAAATGGTAATGTGTTAGTGTCAATGACTAGATTGAGAATGGTAATGTTTTAGTGTCAATGATTAGATTGAGAATGGTAATGACCTAGTGTCAATGATTAGATTGAGAATGGTAATGTCTTAGTGTCAATGATTAGATTAAGAATGGTAATAACTTATGTCAATGAAAACATTGAAAATGGTAATGTGTTAGTGTCAATGATTAGATTGAGAATGGTAATGTCTTAGTGTCAATGATTAGATTGAGAATGGTAATGTCTTAGTGTCAATGATTACATTGAGAATGGTAATGTCTTAGTGTTAATGATTAGATTGAGAATGGTAATGTCTTAGTGTCAATGATTAGATTGAGAATGGTAATGTCTTAGTGTCAATGATTAGATTAAGAATGGTAATGACCTAGTGTCAATGATTAGATTCAGAATGGTAATGTCTTAGTGTCAATGATTAGATTGAGCATGGTAATGACTTATGTCAATGATTAGATTGAGAATGCTAATGTATTAGTGTCTATGGTTACATCGAGAATGGTAATGTGTTAGTGTAAATGATTAGACTGAGAATGGTAATGTGTTAGTGTCAATGATTACTTTGAGAATGTTAATGTCTTAGTGTCAATGATTAGATAGAGAATGGTAATGTCTTAGTGTCTATGATTAGATTGAGAATGCTAATGTATTAGTGTCAATGGTTACATTGAGAATGGTAATGTGTTAGTGTAAATGATTAGACTGAGAATGGTAATGTGTTAGTGTCAATGATTACTTTGAGAATGTTAATGTCTTAGTGTCAATGATTAGATTGAGAATGGTAATGTCTTAGTGTCAATGATTAGATTAAGAATGGTAATGACCTAGTGTCAATGATGACTTTGAGAATGATAATGTGTTAGTTTAAATGTTTACATTTTGAATGGTAATGTCTTAGTGTCAATGATTACATTGAGAATGGTAATGTCTTAGTGTCAATGATTAAATTGAGAATGGTAATGTCTTAGTTTCAATGATTAGATTAAGAATGGTTATGTCTTAGTGTCAATTATTACATTGAGAATGGTAATGTCTTAGTGTCAATGATTAGATTGAGAATAGTAATGACTTATGTCAATGAAAACATTGAAAATGGTAATGTGTTAGTGTCAATGACTAGATTGAGAATGGTAATGTTTTAGTGTCAATGATTAGATTGAGAATGGTAATGACCTAGTGTCAATGATTAGATTGAGAATGGTAATGTCTTAGTGTCAATGATTAGATTAAGAATGGTAATGACTTATGTCAATGAAAACATTGAAAATGGTAATGTATTAGTGTCAATGATTAGATTGAGAATGGTAATGACTTATGTCAATGATAACATTGAAAATGGTAATGTGTTAGTGTCAATGATTAGATTGAGAATGATAATGTGTTAGTGTAAATAATTACATTGAGAATGGTAATGTTTTAGTGTCAATGATTAGATTTAGAATGGTAATGACTTAGTGTCAATGATTATATTAAGAATGGTAATGTGTTAGTGTCAATGATAAGATTGAGAATTATAATGTGTAAGTGTCAATGATAAAATTATGAATGGTAATGTGATTGTGTAAATAATAAGATTGAGAATGGTATTGTGTTAGTGTAAATGATTAGACTGAGAATGGTAATGTGTTAGTGTCAATGATTAGATTGAGAATGGTAATGTCTTAGTGTCAATGGTAACATTGAGAATGGTAATGTGTTAGTGTAAATGATTAGACTGAGAATGGTAATGTGTTAGTGTCAATGATTACTTTGAGAATGTTAATGTCTTAGTGTCAATGATTAGATTGAGAATGGTAATGTCTTAGTGTCAATGATTAGATTAAGAATGGTAATGACCTAGTGTCAATGATTAGATTCAGAATGGTAATGTTTTAGTGTCAATGATTACTTTGAGAATGTTAATGTCTTAGTTTCAATGATAAGATTAAGAATGGTTATGTCTTAGTGTCAATTATTACATTGAGAATGGTAATGTCTTAGTGTCTATGATTAGATTGAGAATAGTAATAACTTATGTCAATGAAAACATTGAAAATTGTTATGTGTTAGTGTCAATGACTAGATTGAGAATGGTAATGTTTTAGTGTCAATGATTAGATTGAGAATGGTAATGACCTAGTGTCAATGATTAGATTGAGAATGGTAATGTCTTAGTGTCAATGATTAGATTAAGAATGGTAATAACTTATGTCAATGAAAACATTGAAAATGGTAATGTGTTAGTGTCAATGATTAGATTGAGAATGGTAATGTCTTAGTGTCAATGATTAGATTGAGAATGGTAATGTCTTAGTGTCAATGATTACATTGAGAATGGTAATGTCTTAGTGTTAATGATTAGATTGAGAATGGTAATGTCTTAGTGTCAATGATTAGATTGAGAATGGTAATGTCTTAGTGTCAATGATTAGATTAAGAATGGTAATGACCTAGTGTCAATGATTAGATTCAGAATGGTAATGTCTTAGTGTCAATGATTAGATTGAGCATGGTAATGACTTATGTCAATGATTAGATTGAGAATGCTAATGTATTAGTGTCTATGGTTACATCGAGAATGGTAATGTGTTAGTGTAAATGATTAGACTGAGAATGGTAATGTGTTAGTGTCAATGATTACTTTGAGAATGTTAATGTCTTAGTGTCAATGATTAGATAGAGAATGGTAATGTCTTAGTGTCTATGATTAGATTGAGAATGCTAATGTATTAGTGTCAATGGTTACATCGAGAATGGTAATGTGTTAGTGTAAATGATTAGACTGAGAATGGTAATGTGTTAGTGTCAATGATTACTTTGAGAATGTTTATGTCTTAGTGTCAATGATTAGATTGAGAATGGTAATGTCTTAGTGTCAATGATTAGATTAAGAATGGTAATGACCTAGTGTCAATGATGACTTTGAGAATGATAATGTGTTAGTTTAAATGTTTACATTTTGAATGGTAATGTCTTAGTGTCAATGATTACATTGAGAATGGTAATGTCTTAGTGTCAATGATTAAATTGAGAATGGTAATGTCTTAGTTTCAATGATTAGATTAAGAATGGTTATGTCTTAGTGTCAATTATTACATTGAGAATGGTAATGTCTTAGTGTCAATGATTAGATTGAGAATAGTAATGACTTATGTCAATGAAAACATTGAAAATGGTAATGTGTTAGTGTCAATGACTAGATTGAGAATGGTAATGTTTTAGTGTCAATGATTAGATTGAGAATGGTAATGACCTAGTGTCAATGATTAGATTGAGAATGGTAATGTCTTAGTGTCAATGATTAGATTAAGAATGGTAATGACTTATGTCAATGAAAACATTGAAAATGGTAATGTATTAGTGTCAATGATTAGATTGAGAATGGTAATGATTTATGTCAATGATAACATTGAAAATGGTAATGTGTTAGTGTCAATGATTAGATTGAGAATGGTAATGTGTTAGTGTAAATAATTACATTGAGAATGGTAATGTTTTAGTGTCAATGATTAGATTTAGAATGGTAATGACTTAGTGTCAATGATTATATTAAGAATGGTAATGTGTTAGTGTCAATGATAAGATTGAGAATTATAATGTGTAAGTGTCAATGATAAAATTATGAATGGTAATGTGATTGTGTAAATAATAAGATTGAGAATGGTATTGTGTTAGTGTAAATGATTAGACTGAGAATGTTAATGTGTTAGTGTCAATGATTAGATTGAGAATGGTAATGTCTTAGTGTCAATGATTAGATTGAGCATGGTAATGACTTATGTCAATGAAAACATTGAAAATGGTAATGAGTTAGTGTCGATGATTAGATTGGGAATGGTAATGTCTTAGTGTCAATGATTAGATTGAGAATGGTAATGACTTAGTGTCAATGATTAGATTGAGAATGGTAATGTCTTAGTGTCAATAATTAGATCTAGAATAGTAATGTCTTAGTGTCAATGATTAGATTAAGAATGGTAATGACCTAGTGTCAATGATTAGATTCAGAATGGTAATGTCTTAGTGTCAATGATTAGATTGAGCATAGTAATGAACTATGTCAATGAAAACATTGAAAATGGTAATGAGTTAGTGTCAATGATTAGATTGGGAATGGTAATGTTTTAGTGTCAATGATTAGATTGAGAATGGTAATGACTTAGTGTCAATGATTAGATTGAGAATGCTAATGTATTAGTGTCAATGGTTACATTGTGAATGGTAATGTGTTAGTGTAAATGATTAGACTGAGAATGGTAATGTGTTAGTGTCAATGATTACTTTGAGAATGTTAATGTCTTAGTGTCAATGATTAGATTGAGAATGGTAATGTGTTAGTGTCAATGATTAGATTAAGAATGGTAATAACCTAGTGTCAATGATTAGATTCAGAATGGTAATGTCTTAGTGTCAATGATTACATTGAGAATGGTAATGTCTTAGTGTCAATGATTAGATTGAGAATGGTAATGTCTTAGTGTCTATGATTAGATTGAGAATGCTAATGTATTAGTGTCAATAGTTACATTAAGAATGGTATTGTGTTAGTGTAAATGATAAGACTAAGAATGGTAATGTGTTAGTGTCAATGATTACTTTGAGAATGTTAATGTCTTAGTGTCAATGATTAGATTGAGAATGGTAATGTCTTAGTGTCAATGATTAGATTAAGAATGGTAATGACCTAGTGTCAATGATTTGATTCAGAATGGTAATGTCTTAGTGTCAATGATTACATTGAGAATGGTAATGTCTTAGTGTCAATGATTAGATTGAGAATGGTAATGTCTTAGTGTCTATGATTTGATTGAGAATGTTAATGTATTAGTGTCAATAGTTACATTAAGAATGGTAATGTGTTAGTGTAAATGATTAGACTGAGAATGGTAATGTGTTAGTGTCAATGATTACTTTGAGAATGTTAATGTCTTAGTGTCAATGATTAGATTGAGAATGGTAATGTTTTAGTGTCAATGATTAGATTAAGAATAGTAATGACCTAGTGTCAATGATAAGATTCAGAATGGTAATGTCTTAGTGTCAATGATTACATTGAGAATGGTAATGTCTTAGTGTCAATGATTAGATTGAGAATGGTAATGTCTTAGTGTCTATGATTAGATTGAGAATGCTAATGTATTATTGTCAATGGTTACATTGAGAATGGTTATGTGTTAGTGTAAATGATTAGACTGAGAATGGTAATGTGTTAGTGTCAATGATTAGATTGAGAATGGTAATGTGTTAGTGTAAATAATTACATTGAGAATGGTAATGTTTTAGTGTCAATGATTAGATTTAGAATGGTAATGACTTAGTGTCAACGATTATATTAAGAATGGTAATGTGTTAGTTTCAATGATAAGATTGAGAATTATAATGTGTAAGTGTCAATGATAAAATTATGAATGGTAATGTGATTGTGTAAATAATAAGATTGAGAATGGTATTGTGTTAGTGTAAATGATTAGACTGAGTATGGTAATGTGTTAGTGTCAATGATTAGATTGAGAATGGTAATGTCTTAGTGTCAATGATTAGATTGAGCATGGTAATGACTTATGTCAATGAAAACATTGAAAATGGTAATGAGTTAGTGTCGATGATTAGATTGGGAATGGTAATGTCTTAGTGTCAATGATTAGATTGAGAATGGTAATGACTTAGTGTCAATGATTAGATTAAGAATGCTAATGTATTAGTGTCAATGGTTACATTGTGAATGGTAATGTGTTAGTGTAAATGATTAGACTGAGAATGGTAATGTGTTAGTGTCAATGATTACTTTGAGAATGTTAATGTCTTAGTGTCAATGATTAGATTGAGAATGGTAATGTGTTAGTGTCAATGATTAGATTAAGAATGGTAATAACCTAGTGTCAATGATTAGATTCAGAATGGTAATGTCTAAGTGTCAATGATTACATTGAGAATGGTAATGTCTTAGTGTCAATGATTAGATTGAGAATGGTAATGTCTTAGTGTCTATGATTAGATTGAGAATGCTAATGTATTAGTGTCAATAGTTACATTAAGAATGGTATTGTGTTAGTGTAAATGATAAGACTAAGAATGGTAATGTGTTAGTGTCAATGATTACTTTGAGAATGTTAATGTCTTAGTGTCAATGATTAGATTGAGAATGGTAATGTCTTAGTGTCAATGATTAGATTAAGAATGGTAATGACCTAGTGTCAATGATTAGATTCAGAATGGTAATGTCTTAGTGTCAATGATTAGATTGAGAATGGTAATGTCTTAGTGTCTATGATTGGATTGAGAATGCTAATGTATTAGTGTCAATAGTTACATTAAGAATGGTAATGTGTTAGTGTAAATGATTAGAAGGAGAATGGTAGTGTGTTAGTTTCAATGATTACTTTGAGAATGTTAATGTCTTAGTGTCAATGATTAGATTGAGAATGGTAATGTTTTAGTGTCAATGATTAGATTAAAAATAGTAATGACCTAGTGTCAATGATAAGATTCAGAATGGTAATGTCTTAGTGTTAATGATTACATTGAGAATGGTAATGTCTTAGTGTCAATGATTAGATTGAGAATGGTAATGTCTTAGTGTCTATAATTAGATTGAGAATGCTAATGTATTAGTGTCAATGGTTACATTGAGAATGGTAATGTGTTAGTGTAAATGATTAGACTGAGAATGGTAATGTGTTAGTGTCAATGATTAGATTGAGAATGGTAATGACTTATGTCAATGATAACATTGAAAATGGTAATGTGTTAGTGTCAATGATTAGATTGAGAATGGTAATGTGTTAGTGTCAATGATTAGATTGAGAATGGTAATGTCTTAGTGTCAATGATTAGATTGAGCATGGTAATGACTTATGTCAATGAAAACATTGAAAATGGTAATGAGTTAGTGTCGATGATTAGATTGGGAATGGAAATGTCTTAGTGTCAATGATTAGATTGAGAATGGTAATGACTTAGTGTCAATGATTAGATTGAGAATGCTAATGTATTAGTGTCAATGGTTACATTGTGAATGGTAATGTGTTAGTGTAAATGATTAGACTGAGAATGGTAATGTGTTAGTGTCAATGATTACTTTGAGAATGTTAATGTCTTAGTGTCAATGATTAGATTGAGAATGGTAATGTCTTAGTGTCAATGATTAGATTAAGAATGGTAATGACCTAGTGTCAATGATTAGATTCAGAATGGTAATGTTTTAGTGTCAATGATTACTTTGAGAATGTTAATGTCTTAGTGTCAATGATTAGATTGAGAATGGTAATGTCTTAGTGTCAATGATTAGATTGAGAATGGTAATGTCTTAGTGTCAATGATTAGATTAAGAATGGTAATGACCTAGTGTCAATGATTAGATTCAGAATGGTAATGTCTTAGTGTCAATGATTAGATTGAGAATGGTAATGTCTTAGTGTCAATGATTAGATTAAGAATGGTAATGACCTAGTGTCAATGATTAGATTCAGAATGGTAATGTCTTAGTGTCAATGATTAGATTGAGCATGGTAATGACTTATGTCAATGATTAGATTGAGAATGCTAATGTATTAGTGTCAATGATTACTTTGAGAATGTTAATGTCTTAGTGTAAATGATTAGATTGAGAATGGTAATGTCTTAGTGTCAATGATTAGATTGAGAATGGTAATGTCTTAGTGTCAATGATTAGATAGAGAATGGTAATGTCTTAGTGTCTATGATTAGATTGAGAATGCTAATGTATTAGTGTCAATGGTTACATTGAGAATGGTAATGTGTTAGTGTAAATGATTAGACTGAGAATGGTAATGTGTTAGTGTCAATGATTACTTTGAGAATGTTAATGTCTTAGTGTCAATGATTAGATTGAGAATGGTAATGACCTAGTGTCAATGATGACTTTGAGAATGATAATGTGTTAGTTTAAATGTTTACATTTTGAATGGTAATGTCTTAGTGTCAATGATTAGGTTGAGAATGGTAATGTCTTAGTGTCAATGATTAGATTGAGAATGGTAATGTCTTAGTTTCAATAATAAGATTAAGAATGGTTATGTCTTAGTGTCAATTATTACATTGAGAATGGTAATGTCTTAGTGTCTATGATTAGATTGAGAATAGTAATAACTTATGTCAATGAAAACATTGAAAATGGTAATGTGTTAGTGTCAATGACTAGATTGAGAATGGTAATGTTTTAGTGTCAATGATTAGATTGAGAATGGTAATGACCTAGTGTCAATGATTAGATTGAGAATGGTAATGTCTTAGTGTCAATGATTAGATTAAGAATGGTAATAACTTATGTCAATGAAAACATTGAAAATGGTAATGTGTTAGTGTCAATGATTAGATTGAGAATGGTAATGTCTTAGTGTCAATGATTAGATTGAGAATGGTAATGTCTTAGTGTCAATGATTACATTGAGAATGGTAATGTCTTAGTGTTAATGATTAGATTGAGAATGGTAATGTCTTAGTGTCAATGATTAGATTGAGAATGGTAATGTCTTAGTGTCAATGATTAGATTAAGAATGGTAATGACCTAGTGTCAATGATTAGATTCAGAATGGTAATGTCTTAGTGTCAATGATTAGATTGAGCATGGTAATGACTTATGTCAATGATTAGATTGAGAATGCTAATGTATTAGTGTCTATGGTTACATTGAGAATGGTAATGTGTTAGTGTAAATGATTAGACTGAGAATGGTAATGTGTTAGTGTCAATGATTACTTTGAGAATGTTAATGTCTTAGTGTCAATGATTAGATAGAGAATGGTAATGTCTTAGTGTCTATGATTAGATTGAGAATGCTAATGTATTAGTGTCAATGGTTACATTGAGAATGGTAATGTGTTAGTGTAAATGATTAGACTGAGAATGGTAATGTGTTAGTGTCAATGATTACTTTGAGAATGTTAATGACTTAGTGTCAATGATTAGATTGAGAATGGTAATGTCTTAGTGTCAATGATTAGATTAAGAATGGTAATGACCTAGTGTCAATGATGACTTTGAGAATGATAATGTGTTAGTTTAAATGTTTACATTTTGAATGGTAATGTCTTAGTGTCAATGATTACATTGAGAATGGTAATGTCTTAGTGTCAATGATTAAATTGAGAATGGTAATGTCTTAGTTTCAATGATTAGATTAAGAATGGTTATGTCTTAGTGTCAATTATTACATTGAGAATGGTAATGTCTTAGTGTCAATGATTAGATTGAGAATAGTAATGACTTATGTCAATGAAAACATTGAAAATGGTAATGTGTTAGTGTCAATGACTAGATTGAGAATGGTAATGTTTTAGTGTCAATGATTAGATTGAGAATGGTAATGACCTAGTGTCAATGATTAGATTGAGAATGGTAATGTCTTAGTGTCAATGATTAGATTAAGAATGGTAATGACTTATGTCAATGAAAACATTGAAAATGGTAATGTATTAGTGTCAATGATTAGATTGAGAATGGTAATGACTTATGTCAATGATAACATTGAAAATGGTAATGTGTTAGTGTCAATGATTAGATTGAGAATGGTAATGTGTTAGTGTAAATAATTACATTGAGAATGGTAATGTTTTAGTGTCAATGATTAGATTTAGAATGGTAATGACTTAGTGTCAATGATTATATTAAGAATGGTAATGTGTTAGTGTCAATGATAAGATTGAGAATTATAATGTGTAAGTGTCAATGATAAAATTATGAATGGTAATGTGATTGTGTAAATAATAAGATTGAGAATGGTATTGTGTTAGTGTAAATGATTAGACTGAGAATGGTAATGTGTTAGTGTCAATGATTAGATTGAGAATGGTAATGTCTTAGTGTCAATGATTAGATTGAGCATGGTAATGACTTATGTCAATGAAAACATTGAAAATGGTAATGAGTTAGTGTCGATGATTAGATTGGGAATGGTAATGTCTTAGTGTCAATGATTAGATTGAGAATGGTAATGACTTAGTGTCAATGATTAGATTGAGAATGCTAATGTATTAGTGTCAATGGTTACATTGTGAATGGTAATGTGTTAGTGTAAATGATTAGACTGAGAATTGTAATGTGTTAGTGTCAATGATTACTTTGAGAATGTTAATGTCTTAGTGTCAATGATTAGATTGAGAATGGTAATGTCTTAGTGCCAATGATTAGATTAAGAATGGTAATGACCTAGTGTCAATGATTAGATTCAGAATGGTAATGTTTTAGTGTCAATGATTACTTTGAGAATGTTAATGTCTTAGTGTCAATGATTAGATTGAGAATGGTAATGTCTTAGTTTCAATTATAAGATTAAGAATGGTTATGTCTTAGTGTCAATTATTACATTGAGAATGGTAATGTCTTAGTGTCTATGATTAGATTGAGAATAGTAATGTCTTAGTGTCTATGATTAGATTGAGAATAGTAATAACTTATGTCAATGAAAACATTGAAAATGGTAATGTGTTAGTGTCAATGACTAGATTGAGAATGGTAATGTTTAAGTGTCAATGATTAGATTGAGAATGGTAATGACCTAGTGTAAATGATTAGATTGAGAATGGTAATGTCTTAGTGTCAATGATTAGATTAAGAATGGTAATAACTTATGTCAATGAAAACATTAAAAATGGTAATGTGTTAGTGTCAATGATTAGATTGAGAATGGTAATGTCTTAGTGTCAATGATTAGATTGAGAATGGTAATGTCTTAGTGTCAATGATTACATTGAGAATAGTAATGTCTTAGTGTTAATGATTAGATTGAGAATGGTAATGTCTTAGTGTCAATGATTAGATTGAGAATGGTAATGTCTTAGTGTCAATGATTAGATTAAGAATGGTAATGACCTAGTGTCAATGATTAGATTCAGAATGGTAATGTCTTAGTGTCAATGATTAGATTGAGCATGGTAATGACTTATGTCAATGATTAGATTGAGAGTGCTAATGTATTAGTGTCTATGGTTACATCGAGAATGGTAATGTGTTAGTGTAAATGATTAGACTGAGAATGGTAATGTGTTAGTGTCAATGATTACTTTGAGAATGTTAATGTCTTAGTGTCAATGATTAGATAGAGAATGGTAATGTCTTAGTGTCTATGATTAGATTGAGAATGCTAATGTATTAGTGTCAATGGGTACATTGAGAATGGTAATGTGTTAGTGTAAATGATTAGACTGAGAATGGTAATGTGTTAGTGTCAATGATTACTTTGAGAATGTTAATGTCTTAGTGTCAATGATTAGATTGAGAATGGTAATGTCTTAGTGTCAATGATTAGATTAAGAATGGTAATGACCTAGTGTCAATGATGACTTTGAGAATGATAATGTGTTAGTTTAAATGTTTACATTTTGAATGGTAATGTCTTAGTGTCAATGATTACATTGAGAATGGTAATGTCTTAGTGTCAATGATTAAATTGAGAATGGTAATGTCTTAGTTTCAATGATTAGATTAAGAATGGTTATGTCTTAGTGTCAATTATTACATTGAGAATGGTAATGTCTTAGTGTCAATGATTAGATTGAGAATAGTAATGACTTATGTCAATGAAAACATTGAAAATGGTAATGTGTTAGTGTCAATGACTAGATTGAGAATGGTAATGTTTTAGTGTCAATGATTAGATTGAGAATGGTAATGACCTAGTGTCAATGATTAGATTGAGAATGGTAATGTCTTAGTGTCAATGATTAGATTAAGAATGGTAATGACTTATGTCAATGAAAACATTGAAAATGGTAATGTATTAGTGTCAATGATTAGATTGAGAATGGTAATGACTTATGTCAATGATAACATTGAAAATGGTAATGTGTTAGTGTCAATGATTAGATTGAGAATGGTAATGTGTTAGTGTAAATAATTACATTGAGAATGGTAATGTTTTAGTGTCAATGATTAGATTTAGAATGGTAATGACTTAGTGTCAATGATTATATTAAGAATGGTAATGTGTTAGTGTCAATGATAAGATTGAGAATTATAATGTGTAAGTGTCAATGATAAAATTATGAATGGTAATGTGATTGTGTAAATAATAAGATTGAGAATGGTATTGTGTTAGTGTAAATGATTAGACTGAGAATGGTAATGTGTTAGTGTCAATGATTAGATTGAGAATGGTAATGTCTTAGTGTCAATGGTTACATTGAGAATGGTAATGTGTTAGTGTAAATGATTAGACTGAGAATGGTAATGTGTTAGTGTCAATGATTACTTTGAGAATGTTAATGTCTTAGTGTCAATGATTAGATTGAGAATGGTAATGTCTTAGTGTCAATGATTAGATAAAGAATGGTAATGACCTAGTGTCAATGATGACTTTGAGAATGATAATGTGTTAGTTTAAATGTTTACATTTTGAATGGTAATGTCTTAGTGTCAATGATTACATTGAGAATGGTAATGTCTTAGTGTCAATGATTAAATTGAGAATGGTAATGTCTTAGTTTCAATGATTAGATTAAGAATGGTTATGTCTTAGTGTCAATTATTACATTGAGAATGGTAATGTCTTAGTGTCAATGATTAGATTGAGAATAGTAATGACTTATCTCAATGAAAACATTGAAAATGGTAATGTGTTAGTGTCAATGACTAGATTGAGAATGGTAATGTTTTAGTGTCAATGATTAGATTGAGAATGGTAATGACCTAGTGTCAATGATTAGATTGAGAATGGTAATGTCTTAGTGTCAATGATTAGATTAAGAATGGTAATGACTTATGTCAATGAAAACATTGAAAATGGTAATGTATTAGTGTCAATGATTAGATTGAGAATGGTAATGACTTATGTCAATGATAACATTGAAAATGGTAATGTGTTAGTGTCAATGATTAGATTGAGAATGGTAATGTGTTAGTGTAAATAATTACATTGAGAATGGTAATGTTTTAGTGTCAATGATTAGATTTAGAATGGTAATGACTTAGTGTCAATGATTATATTAAGAATGGTAATGTGTTAGTGTCAATGATAAGATTGAGAATTATAATGTGTAAGTGTCAATGATAAAATTATGAATGGTAATGTGATTGTGTAAATAATAAGATTGAGAATGGTATTGTGTTAGTGTAAATGATTAGACTGAGAATGGTAATGTGTTAGTGTCAATGATTAGATTGAGAATGGTAATGTCTTAGTGTCAATGATTAGATTGAGAATGCTAATGTATTAGTGTCAATGGTTACATTGTGAATGGTAATGTGTTAGTGTAAATGATTAGACTGAGAATTGTAATGTGTTAGTGTCAATGATTACTTTGAGAATGTTAATGTCTTAGTGTCAATGATTAGATTGAGAATGGTAATGTCTTAGTGTCAATGATTAGATTAAAAATGGTAATGACCTAGTGTCAATGATTAGATTCAGAATGGTAATGTTTTAGTGTCAATGATTACTTTAAGAATGTTAATGTCTTAGTGTCAATGATTAGATTGAGAATGGTAATGTCTTAGTTTCAATGATAAGATTAAGAATGGTTATGTCTTAGTGTCAATTATTACATTGAGAATGGTAATGTCTTAGTGTCTATGATTAGATTGAGAATAGTAATAACTTATGTCAATGAAAACATTGAAAATGGTAATGTGTTAGTGTCAATGACTAGATTGAGAATGGTAATGTTTTAGTGTCAATGATTAGATTGAGAATGGTAATGACCTACTGTCAATGATTAGATTGAGAATGGTAATGTCTTAGTGTCAATGATTAGATTAAGAATGGTAATAACTTATGTCAATGAAAACATTGAAAATGGTAATGTGTTAGTGTCAATGATTAGATTGAGAATGGTAATGTCTTAGTGTCAATGATTAGATTGAGAATGGTAATGTCTTAGTGTCAATGATTACATTGAGAATGGTAATGTCTTAGTGTTAATGATTAGATTGAGAATGGTAATGTCTTAGTGTCAATGATTAGATTGAGAATGGTAATGTCTTAGTGTCAATGATTAGATTAAGAATGGTAATGACCTAGTGTCAATGATTAGATTCAGAATGGTAATGTCTTAGTGTCAATGATTAGATTGAGCATGGTAATGACTTATGTCAATGATTAGATTGAGAATGCTAATGTATTAGTGTCTATGGTTACATCGAGAATGGTAATGTGTTAGTGTAAATGATTAGACTGAGAATGGTAATGTGTTAGTGTCAATGATTACTTTGAGAATGTTAATGTCTTAGTGTCAATGATTAGATAGAGAATGGTAATGTCTTAGTGTCTATGATTAGATTGAGAATGCTAATGTATTAGTGTCAATGGTTACATTGAGAATGGTAATGTGTTAGTGTAAATGATTAGACTGAGAATGGTAATGTGTTAGTGTCAATGATTACTTTGAGAATGTTAATGTCTTAGTGTCAATGATTAGATTGAGAATGGTAATGTCTTAGTGTCAATGATTAGATTAAGAATGGTAATGACCTAGTGTCAATGATGACTTTGAGAATGATAATGTGTTAGTTTAAATGTTTACATTTTGAATGGTAATGTCTTAGTGTCAATGATTACATTGAGAATGGTAATGTCTTAGTGTCAATGATTAAATTGAGAATGGTAATGTCTTAGTTTCAATGATTAGATTAAGAATGGTTATGTCTTAGTGTCAATTATTACATTGAGAATGGTAATGTCTTAGTGTCAATGATTAGATTGAGAATAGTAATGACTTATGTCAATGAAAACATTGAAAATGGTAATGTGTTAGTGTCAATGACTAGATTGAGAATGGTAATGTTTTAGTGTCAATTATTAGATTGAGAATGGTAATGACCTAGTGTCAATGATTAGATTGAGAATGGTAATGTCTTAGTGTCAATGATTAGATTAAGAATGGTAATGACTTATGTCAATGAAAACATTGAAAATGGTAATGTATTAGTGTCAATGATTAGATTGAGAATGGTAATGACTTATGTCAATGATAACATTGAAAATGGTAATGTGTTAGTGTCAATGATTAGATTGAGAATGGTAATGTGTTAGTGTAAATAATTACATTGAGAATGGTAATGTGTCAATGATTAGATTTAGAATGGTAATGACTTAGTGTCAATGATTATATTAAGAATGGTAATGTGTTAGTGTCAATGATAAGATTGAGAATTATAATGTGTAAGTGTCAATGATAAAATTATGAATGGTAATGTGATTGTGTAAATAATAAGATTGAGAATGGTATTGTGTTAGTGTAAATGATTAGACTGAGAATGGTAATGTGTTAGTGTCAATGATTAGATTGAGAATGGTAATGTCTTAGTGTCAATGGTTACATTGAGAATGGTAATGTGTTAGTGTAAATGATTAGACTGAGAATGGTAATGTGTTAGTGTCAATGATTACTTTGAGAATGTTAATGTCTTAGTGTCAATGATTAGATTGAGAATGGTAATGTCTTAGTGTCAATGATTAGATTAAGAATGGTAATGACCTAGTGTCAATGATTAGATTCAGAATGGTAATGTTTTAGTGTCAATGATTACTTTGAGAATGTTAATGTCTTAGTTTCAATGATAAGATTAAGAATGGTTATGTCTTAGTGTCAATTATTACATTGAGAATGGTAATGTCTTAGTGTCTATGATTAGATTGAGAATAGTAATAACTTATGTCAATGAAAACATTGAAAATGGTAATGTGTTAGTGTCAATGACTAGATTGAGAATGGTAATGTTTTAGTGTCAATGATTAGATTGAGAATGGTAATGACCTAGTGTCAATGATTAGATTGAGAATGGTAATGTCTTAGTGTCAATGATTAGATTAAGAATGGTAATAACTTATGTCAATGAAAACATTGAAAATGGTAATGTGTTAGTGTCAATGATTAGATTGAGAATGGTAATGTCTTAGTGTCAATGATTAGATTGAGAATGGTAATGTCTTAGTGTCAATGATTACATTGAGAATGGTAATGTCTTAGTGTTAATGATTAGATTGAGAATGGTAATGTCTTAGTGTCAATGATTAGATTGAGAATGGTAATGTCTTAGTGTCAATGATTAGATTAAGAATGGTAATGACCTAGTGTCAATGATTAGATTCAGAATGGTAATGTCTTAGTGTCAATGATTAGATTGAGCATGGTAATGACTTATGTCAATGATTAGATTGAGAATGCTAATGTATTAGTGTCTATGGTTACATCGAGAATGGTAATGTGTTAGTGTAAATGATTAGACTGAGAATGGTAATGTGTTAGTGTCAATGATTACTTTGAGAATGTTAATGTCTTAGTGTCAATGATTAGATAGAGAATGGTAATGTCTTAGTGTCTATGATTAGATTGAGAATGCTAATGTATTAGTGTCAATGGTTACATTGAGAATGGTAATGTGTTAGTGTAAATGATTAGACTGAGAATGGTAATGTGTTAGTGTCAATGATTACTTTGAGAATGTTTATGTCTTAGTGTCAATGATTAGATTGAGAATGGTAATGTCTTAGTGTCAATGATTTGATTAAGAATGGTAATGACCTAGTGTCAATGATGACTTTGAGAATGATAATGTGTTAGTTTAAATGTTTACATTTTGAATGGTAATGTCTTAGTGTCAATGATTACATTGAGAATGGTAATGTCTTAGTGTCAATGATTAAATTGAGAATGGTAATGTCTTAGTTTCAATGATTAGATTAAGAATGGTTATGTCTTAGTGTCAATTATTACATTGAGAATGGTAATGTCTTAGTGTCAATGATTAGATTGAGAATAGTAATGACTTATGTCAATGAAAACATTGAAAATGGTAATGTGTTAGTGTCAATGACTAGATTGAGAATGGTAATGTTTTAGTGTCAATGATTAGATTGAGAATGGTAATGACCTAGTGTCAATGATTAGATTGAGAATGGTAATGTCTTAGTGTCAATGATTAGATTAAGAATGGTAATGACTTATGTCAATGAAAACATTGAAAATGGTAATGTATTAGTGTCAATGATTAGATTGAGAATGGTAATGACTTATGTCAATGATAACATTGAAAATGGTAATGTGTTAGTGTCAATGATTAGATTGAGAATGGTAATATGTTAGTGTAAATAATTACATTGAGAATGGTAATGTTTTAGTGTCAATGATTAGATTTAGAATGGTAATGACTTAGTGTCAATGATTATATTAAGAATGGTAATGTGTTAGTGTCAATGATAAGATTGAGAATTATAATGTGTAAGTGTCAATGATAAAATTATGAATGGTAATGTGATTGTGTAAATAATAAGATTGAGAATGGTATTGTGTTAGTGTAAATGATTAGACTGAGAATGGTAATGTGTTAGTGTCAATGATTAGATTGAGAATGGTAATGTCTTAGTGTCAATGATTAGATTGAGCATGGTAATGACTTATGTCAATGAAAACATTGAAAATGGTAATGAGTTAGTGTCGATGATTAGATTGGGAATGGTAATGTCTTAGTGTCAATGATTAGATTGAGAATGGTAATGACTTAGTGTCAATGATTAGATTGAGAATGCTAATGTATTAGTGTCAATGGTTACATTGTGAATGGTAATAAGTTAGTGTAAATGATTAGACTGAGAATGGTAATGTGTTAGTGTCAATGATTACTTTGAGAATGTTAATGTCTTAGTGTCAATGATTAGATTGAGAATGGTAATGTCTTAGTGTCAATGATTAGATTAAGAATGGTAATGACCTAGTGTCAATTATTAGATTCAGAATGGTAATGTTTTAGTGTCAATGATTACTTTGAGAATGTTAATGTCTTAGTGTCAATGATTAGATTGAGAATGGTAATGTCTTAGTGTCAATGATTAGATTGAGAATGGTAATGTCTTAGTGTCAATGATTAGATTAAGAATGGTAATGACCTAGTGTCAATGATTAGATTCAGAATGGTAATGTCTTAGTGTCAATGATTAGATTGAGAATGGTAATGTCTTAGTGTCAATGATTAGATTAAGAATGGTAATGACCTAGTGTCAATGATTAGATTCAGAATGGTAATGTCTTAGTGTCAATGATTAGATTGAGCATGGTAATGACTTATGTCAATGATTAGATTGAGAATGCTAATGTATTAGTGTCTATGGTTACATTGAGAATGGTAATGTGTTAGTGTAAATGATTAGACTGAGAATGGTAATGTGTTAGTGTCAATGACTACTTTGAGAATGTTAATGTCTTAGTGTCAATGATTAGATTGAGAATGGTTATGTCTTAGTGTCAATGATTAGATTAAGAATGGTAATGACCTAGTGTCAATGATTAGATTCAGAATGGTAATGTCTTAGTGTCAATGATTAGATTGAGAATGGTAATGTCTTAGTGTCAATGATTAGATTAAGAATGGTAATGACCTAGTGTCAATGATTAGATTCAGAATGGTAATGTCTTAGTGTCAATGATTAGATTGAGCATGGTAATGACTTATGTCAATGATTAGATTGAGAATGCTAATGTATTAGTGTCAATGGTTACATTGTGAATGGTAATGTGTTAGTGTAAATGATTAGACTGAGAATGGTAATGACCTAGTGTCAATGACTACTTTGAGAATGTTAATGTCTTAGTGTCAATGATTAGATTGAGAATGGTTTCGTCTTAGTGTCAATGATTAGATTAAGAATGGTAATGACCTAGTGTCAATGATTAGATTCAGAATGGTAATGTCTTAGTGTTAATGATTACATTACGAATGGTAATGTCTTAGTGTCAATGATTAGATAGAGAATGGTAATGTCTTAATGTCTATGATTAGATTGAGAATGCTAATGTATTAGTGTCAATGGTTACATTGAGAATGGTAATGTGTTAGTGTAAATGATTAGACTGAGAATGGTAATGTGTTAGTGTCAATGATTATTTGAGAATGTTAATGTCTTAGTGTCAATGATTAGATTGAGAATGGTAATGACCTAGTGTCAATGATGACTTTGAGAATGATAATGTGTTAGTTTAAATATTTACATTTTGAATGGTAATGTCTTAGTGTCAATGATTAGGTTGAGAATGGTAATGTCTTAGTGTCAATGATTAGATTGAGAATGGTAATGTCTTAGTTTCAATGATAAGATTAAGAATGGTTATGTCTTAGTGTCAATTATTACATTGAGAATGGTAATGTCTTAGTGTCTATGATTAGATTGAGAATAGTAATAACTTATGTCAATGAAAACATTGAAAATGGTAATGTGTTAGTGTCAATGACTAGATTGAAAATGGTAATGTTTTAGTGTCAATGATTAGATTGAGAATGGTAATGACCTAGTGTCAATGATTAGATTGAGAATGGTTATGTCTTAGTGTCAATGATTAGATTAAGAATGGTTATAACTTATGTCAATGAAAACATTGAAAATGGTAATGTGTTAGTGTCAATGATTAGATTGAGAATGGTAATGTCTTAGTGTCAATGATTAGATTGAGAATGGTAATGTCTTAGTGTCAATGATTACATTGAGAATGGTAATGTCTTAGTGTTAATGATTAGATTGAGAATAGTAATGTCTTAGTGTCAATGATTAGATTGAGAATGGTAATGTCTTAGTGTCAATGATTAGATTAAGAATGGTAATGACCTAGTGTCAATGATTAGATTCAGAATGGTAATGTCTTAGTGTCAATGATTAGATTGAGCATGGTAATGACTTATGTCAATGATTAGATTGAGAATGCTAATGTATTAGTGTCTATGGTTACATTGAGAATGGTAATGTGTTAGTGTAAATGATTAGACTGAGAATGGTAATGTGTTAGTGTCAATGATTACTTTGAGAATGTTAATGTCTTAGTGTCAATGATTAGATAGAGAATGGTAATGTCTTAGTGTCTATGATTAGATTGAGAATGCTAATGTATTAGTGTCAATGGTTACATTAAGAATGGTAATGTGTTAGTGTAAATGATTAGACTGAGAATGGTAATGTGTTAGTTTAAATGTTTACATTTTGAATGGTAATGTCTTAGTGTCAATGATTAGGTTGAGAATGGTAATGTCTTAGTGTCAATGATTAGATTGAGAATGGTAATGTCTTAGTTTCAATGATAAGATTAAGAATGGTTATGTCTTAGTGTCAATTATTACATTGAGAATGGTAATGTCTTAGTGTCTATGATTAGATTGAGAATAGTAATAACTTATGTCAATGAAAACATTGAAAATGGTAATGTGTTAGTGTCAATGACTAGATTGAGAATGGTAATGTTTTAGTGTCAATGATTAGATTGAGAATGGTAATGACCTAGTGTCAATGATTAGATTGAGAATGGTAATGTCTTAGTGTCAATGATTAGATTAAGAATGGTTATAACTTATGTCAATGAAAACATTGAAAATGGTAATGTGTTAGTGTCAATGATTAGATTGAGAATGGTAATGTCTTAGTGTCAATGATTAGATTGAGAATGGTAATGTCTTAGTGTCAATGATTACATTGAGAATGGTAATGTCTTAGTGTTAATGATTAGATTGAGAATAGTAATGTCTTAGTGTCAATGATTAGATTGAGAATGGTAATGTCTTAGTGTCAATGATTAGATTAAGAATGGTAATGACCTAGTGTCAATGATTAGATTCAGAATGGTAATGTCTTAGTGTCAATGATTAGATTGAGCATGGTAATGACTTATGTCAATGATTAGATTGAGAATGCTAATGTATTAGTGTCTATGGTTACATTGAGAATGGTAATGTGTTAGTGTAAATAATTAGACTGAGAATGGTAATGTGTTAGTGTCAATGATTACTTTGAGAATGTTAATGTCTTAGTGTCAATGATTAGATAGAGAATGGTAATGTCTTAGTGTCTATGATTAGATTGAGAATGCTAATGTATTAGTGTCAATGGTTACATTAAGAATGGTAATGTGTTAGTGTAAATGATTAGACTGAGAATGGTAATGTGTTAGTTTAAATGTTTACATTTTGAATGGTAATGTCTTAGTGTCAATGATTAGGTTGAGAATGGTAATGTCTTAGTGTCAATGATTAGATTGAGAATGGTAATGTCTTAGTTTCAATGATAAGATTAAGAATGGTTATGTCTTAGTGTCAATTATTACATTGAGAATGGTAATGTCTTAGTGTCTATGATTAGATTGAGAATAGTAATAACTTATGTCAATGAAAACATTGAAAATGGTAATGTGTTAGTGTCAATGACTAGATTGAGAATGGTAATGTTTTAGTGTCAATGATTAGATTGAGAATGGTAATGACCTAGTGTCAATGATTAGATTGAGAATGGTAATGTCTTAGTGTCAATGATTAGATTAAGAATGGTAATGACTTATGTCAATGAAAACATTGAAAATGGTAATGTATTAGTGTCAATGATTAGATTGAGAATGGTAATGACTTATGTCAATGATAACATTGAAAATGGTAATGTGTTAGTGTCAATGATTAGATTGAGAATGGTAATATGTTAGTGTAAATAATTACATTGAGAATGGTAATGTTTTAGTGTCAATGATTAGATTTAGAATGGTAATGACTTAGTGTCAATGATTATATTAAGAATGGTAATGTGTTAGTGTCAATGATAAGATTGAGAATTATAATGTGTAAGTGTCAATGATAAAATTATGAATGGTAATGTGATTGTGTAAATAATAAGATTGAGAATGGTATTGTGTTAGTGTAAATGATTAGACTGAGAATGGTAATGTGTTAGTGTCAATGATTAGATTGAGAATGGTAATGTCTTAGTGTCAATGATTAGATTGAGCATGGTAATGACTTATGTCAATGAAAACATTGAAAATGGTAATGAGTTAGTGTCGATGATTAGATTGGGAATGGTAATGTCTTAGTGTCAATGATTAGATTGAGAATGGTAATGACTTAGTGTCAATGATTAGATTGAGAATGCTAATGTATTAGTGTCAATGGTTACATTGTGAATGGTAATAAGTTAGTGTAAATGATTAGACTGAGAATGGTAATGTGTTAGTGTCAATGATTACTTTGAGAATGTTAATGTCTTAGTGTCAATGATTAGATTGAGAATGGTAATGTCTTAGTGTCAATGATTAGATTAAGAATGGTAATGACCTAGTGTCAATTATTAGATTCAGAATGGTAATGTTTTAGTGTCAATGATTACTTTGAGAATGTTAATGTCTTAGTGTCAATGATTAGATTGAGAATGGTAATGTCTTAGTGTCAATGATTAGATTGAGAATGGTAATGTCTTAGTGTCAATGATTAGATTAAGAATGGTAATGACCTAGTGTCAATGATTAGATTCAGAATGGTAATGTCTTAGTGTCAATGATTAGATTGAGAATGGTAATGTCTTAGTGTCAATGATTAGATTAAGAATGGTAATGACCTAGTGTCAATGATTAGATTCAGAATGGTAATGTCTTAGTGTCAATGATTAGATTGAGCATGGTAATGACTTATGTCAATGATTAGATTGAGAATGCTAATGTATTAGTGTCTATGGTTACATTGAGAATGGTAATGTGTTAGTGTAAATGATTAGACTGAGAATGGTAATGTGTTAGTGTCAATGACTACTTTGAGAATGTTAATGTCTTAGTGTCAATGATTAGATTGAGAATGGTTATGTCTTAGTGTCAATGATTAGATTAAGAATGGTAATGACCTAGTGTCAATGATTAGATTCAGAATGGTAATGTCTTAGTGTCAATGATTAGATTGAGAATGGTAATGTCTTAGTGTCAATGATTAGATTAAGAATGGTAATGACCTAGTGTCAATGATTAGATTCAGAATGGTAATGTCTTAGTGTCAATGATTAGATTGAGCATGGTAATGACTTATGTCAATGATTAGATTGAGAATGCTAATGTATTAGTGTCAATGGTTACATTGTGAATGGTAATGTGTTAGTGTAAATGATTAGACTGAGAATGGTAATGACCTAGTGTCAATGACTACTTTGAGAATGTTAATGTCTTAGTGTCAATGATTAGATTGAGAATGGTTTCGTCTTAGTGTCAATGATTAGATTAAGAATGGTAATGACCTAGTGTCAATGATTAGATTCAGAATGGTAATGTCGTAGTGTTAATGATTACATTACGAATGGTAATGTCTTAGTGTCAATGATTAGATAGAGAATGGTAATGTCTTAATGTCTATGATTAGATTGAGAATGCTAATGTATTAGTGTCAATGGTTACATTGAGAATGGTAATGTGTTAGTGTAAATGATTAGACTGAGAATGGTAATGTGTTAGTGTCAATGATTATTTGAGAATGTTAATGTCTTAGTGTCAATGATTAGATTGAGAATGGTAATGACCTAGTGTCAATGATGACTTTGAGAATGATAATGTGTTAGTTTAAATATTTACATTTTGAATGGTAATGTCTTAGTGTCAATGATTAGGTTGAGAATGGTAATGTCTTAGTGTCAATGATTAGATTGAGAATGGTAATGTCTTAGTTTCAATGATAAGATTAAGAATGGTTATGTCTTAGTGTCAATTATTACATTGAGAATGGTAATGTCTTAGTGTCTATGATTAGATTGAGAATAGTAATAACTTATGTCAATGAAAACATTGAAAATGGTAATGTGTTAGTGTCAATGACTAGATTGAAAATGGTAATGTTTTAGTGTCAATGATTAGATTGAGAATGGTAATGACCTAGTGTCAATGATTAGATTGAGAATGGTTATGTCTTAGTGTCAATGATTAGATTAAGAATGGTTATAACTTATGTCAATGAAAACATTGAAAATGGTAATGTGTTAGTGTCAATGATTAGATTGAGAATGGTAATGTCTTAGTGTCAATGATTAGATTGAGAATGGTAATGTCTTAGTGTCAATGATTACATTGAGAATGGTAATGTCTTAGTGTTAATGATTAGATTGAGAATAGTAATGTCTTAGTGTCAATGATTAGATTGAGAATGGTAATGTCTTAGTGTCAATGATTAGATTAAGAATGGTAATGACCTAGTGTCAATGATTAGATTCAGAATGGTAATGTCTTAGTGTCAATGATTAGATTGAGCATGGTAATGACTTATGTCAATGATTAGATTGAGAATGCTAATGTATTAGTGTCTATGGTTACATTGAGAATGGTAATGTGTTAGTGTAAATGATTAGACTGAGAATGGTAATGTGTTAGTGTCAATGATTACTTTGAGAATGTTAATGTCTTAGTGTCAATGATTAGATAGAGAATGGTAATGTCTTAGTGTCTATGATTAGATTGAGAATGCTAATGTATTAGTGTCAATGGTTACATTAAGAATGGTAATGTGTTAGTGTAAATGATTAGACTGAGAATGGTAATGTGTTAGTTTAAATGTTTACATTTTGAATGGTAATGTCTTAGTGTCAATGATTAGGTTGAGAATGGTAATGTCTTAGTGTCAATGATTAGATTGAGAATGGTAATGTCTTAGTTTCAATGATAAGATTAAGAATGGTTATGTCTTAGTGTCAATTATTACATTGAGAATGGTAATGTCTTAGTGTCTATGATTAGATTGAGAATAGTAATAACTTATGTCAATGAAAACATTGAAAATGGTAATGTGTTAGTGTCAATGACTAGATTGAGAATGGTAATGTTTTAGTGTCAATGATTAGATTGAGAATGGTAATGACCTAGTGTCAATGATTAGATTGAGAATGGTAATGTCTTAGTGTCAATGATTAGATTAAGAATGGTTATAACTTATGTCAATGAAAACATTGAAAATGGTAATGTGTTAGTGTCAATGATTAGATTGAGAATGGTAATGTCTTAGTGTCAATGATTAGATTGAGAATGGTAATGTCTTAGTGTCAATGATTACATTGAGAATGGTAATGTCTTAGTGTTAATGATTAGATTGAGAATAGTAATGTCTTAGTGTCAATGATTAGATTGAGAATGGTAATGTCTTAGTGTCAATGATTAGATTAAGAATGGTAATGACCTAGTGTCAATGATTAGATTCAGAATGGTAATGTCTTAGTGTCAATGATTAGATTGAGCATGGTAATGACTTATGTCAATGATTAGATTGAGAATGCTAATGTATTAGTGTCTATGGTTACATTGAGAATGGTAATGTGTTAGTGTAAATAATTAGACTGAGAATGGTAATGTGTTAGTGTCAATGATTACTTTGAGAATGTTAATGTCTTAGTGTCAATGATTAGATAGAGAATGGTAATGTCTTAGTGTCTATGATTAGATTGAGAATGCTAATGTATTAGTGTCAATGGTTACATTAAGAATGGTAATGTGTTAGTGTAAATGATTAGACTGAGAATGGTAATGTGTTAGTTTAAATGTTTACATTTTGAATGGTAATGTCTTAGTGTCAATGATTAGGTTGAGAATGGTAATGTCTTAGTGTCAATGATTAGATTGAGAATGGTAATGTCTTAGTTTCAATGATAAGATTAAGAATGGTTATGTCTTAGTGTCAATTATTACATTGAGAATGGTAATGTCTTAGTGTCTATGATTAGATTGAGAATAGTAATAACTTATGTCAATGAAAACATTGAAAATGGTAATGTGTTAGTGTCAATGACTAGATTGAGAATGGTAATGTTTTAGTGTCAATGATTAGATTGAGAATGGTAATGACCTAGTGTCAATGATTAGATTGAGAATGGTAATGTCTTAGTGTCAATGATTAGATTAAGAATGGTAATGACTTATGTCAATGAAAACATTGAAAATGGTAATGTATTAGTGTCAATGATTAGATTGAGAATGGTAATGACTTATGTCAATGATAACATTGAAAATGGTAATGTGTTAGTGTCAATGATTAGATTGAGAATGGTAATATGTTAGTGTAAATAATTACATTGAGAATGGTAATGTTTTAGTGTCAATGATTAGATTTAGAATGGTAATGACTTAGTGTCAATGATTATATTAAGAATGGTAATGTGTTAGTGTCAATGATAAGATTGAGAATTATAATGTGTAAGTGTCAATGATAAAATTATGAATGGTAATGTGATTGTGTAAATAATAAGATTGAGAATGGTATTGTGTTAGTGTAAATGATTAGACTGAGAATGGTAATGTGTTAGTGTCAATGATTAGATTGAGAATGGTAATGTCTTAGTGTCAATGATTAGATTGAGCATGGTAATGACTTATGTCAATGAAAACATTGAAAATGGTAATGAGTTAGTGTCGATGATTAGATTGGGAATGGTAATGTCTTAGTGTCAATGATTAGATTGAGAATGGTAATGACTTAGTGTCAATGATTAGATTGAGAATGCTAATGTATTAGTGTCAATGGTTACATTGTGAATGGTAATAAGTTAGTGTAAATGATTAGACTGAGAATGGTAATGTGTTAGTGTCAATGATTACTTTGAGAATGTTAATGTCTTAGTGTCAATGATTAGATTGAGAATGGTAATGTTTTAGTGTCAATGATTAGATTAAGAATGGTAATGACCTAGTGTCAATGATTAGATTCAGAATGGTAATGTTTTAGTGTCAATGATTACTTTGAGAATGTTAATGTCTTAGTGTCAATGATTAGATTGAGAATGGTAATGTCTTAGTGTCAATGATTAGATTGAGAATGGTAATGTCTTAGTGTCAATGATTAGATTAAGAATGGTAATGACCTAGTGTCAATGATTAGATTCAGAATGGTAATGTCTTAGTGTCAATGATTAGATTGAGAATGGTAATGTCTTAGTGTCAATGATTAGATTAAGAATGGTAATGACCTAGTGTCAATGATTAGATTCAGAATGGTAATGTCTTAGTGTCAATGATTAGATTGAGCATGGTAATGACTTATGTCAATGATTAGATTGAGAATGCTAATGTATTAGTGTCTATGGTTACATTGAGAATGGTAATGTGTTAGTGTAAATGATTAGACTGAGAATGGTAATGTGTTAGTGTCAATGACTACTTTGAGAATGTTAATGTCTTAGTGTCAATGATTAGATTGAGAATGGTTATGTCTTAGTGTCAATGATTAGATTAAGAATGGTAATGACCTAGTGTCAATGATTAGATTCAGAATGGTAATGTCTTAGTGTCAATGATTAGATTGAGAATGGTAATGTCTTAGTGTCAATGATTAGATTAAGAATGGTAATGACCTAGTGTCAATGATTAGATTCAGAATGGTAATGTCTTAGTGTCAATGATTAGATTGAGCATGGTAATGACTTATGTCAATGATTAGATTGAGAATGCTAATGTATTAGTGTCAATGGTTACATTGTGAATGGTAATGTGTTAGTGTAAATGATTAGACTGAGAATGGTAATGACCTAGTGTCAATGACTACTTTGAGAATGTTAATGTCTTAGTGTCAATGATTAGATTGAGAATGGTTTCGTCTTAGTGTCAATGATTAGATTAAGAATGGTAATGACCTAGTGTCAATGATTAGATTCAGAATGGTAATGTCTTAGTGTCAATGATTACATTACGAATGGTAATGTCTTAGTGTCAATGATTAGATTGAGAATGGTAATGTCTTAGTGTCAATGATTAGATTGAGAATGCTAATGTATTAGTGTCAATGGTTACATTGAGAATGGTAATGTGTTAGTGTAAATGATTAGACTGAGAATGGTAATGTCTTAGTGTCAATGATTACTTTGAGAATGTTAATGTCTTAGTGTCAATGATTAGATTGAGAATGGTAATGTCTTAGTGTCAATGATTAGATTAAGAATGGTAATGACCTAGTGTCAATGATTAGATTCAGAATGGTAATGTCTAAGTGTCAATGATTACATTGAGAATGGTAATGTCTTAGTGTCAATGATTAGATAGAGAATGGTAATGTCTTAGTGTCTATGATTAGATTGAGAATGCTAATGTATTAGTGTCAATGGTTACATTGAGAATGGTAATGTGTTAGTGTAAATGATTAGACTGAGAATGGTAATGTGTTAGTGTCAATGATTACTTTGAGAATGTTAATGTCTTAGTGTCAATGATTAGATTGAGAATGGTAATGACCTAGTGTCAATGATGACTTTGAGAATGATAATGTGTTAGTTTAAATATTTACATTTTGAATGGTAATGTCTTAGTGTCAATGATTAGGTTGAGAATGGTAATGTCTTAGTGTTAATGATTAGATTGAGAATGGTAATGTCTTAGTTTCAATGATAAGATTAAGAATGGTTATGTCTTAGTGTCAATTATTACATTGAGAATGGTAATGTCTTAGTGTCTATGATTAGATTGAGAATAGTAATAACTTATGTCAATGAAAACATTGAAAATGGTAATGTGTTAGTGTCAATGACTAGATTGAAAATGGTAATGTTTTAGTGTCAATGATTAGATTGAGAATGGTAATGACCTAGTGTCAATGATTAGATTGAGAATGGTAATGTCTTAGTGTCAATGATTAGATTAAGAATGGTTATAACTTATGTCAATGAAAACATTGAAAATGGTAATGTGTTAGTGTCAATGATTAGATTGAGAATGGTAATGTCTTAGTGTCAATGATTAGATTGAGAATGGTAATGTCTTAGTGTCAATGATTACATTGAGAATGGTAATGTCTTAGTGTTAATGATTAGATTGAGAATAGTAATGTCTTAGTGTCAATGATTAGATTGAGAATGGTAATGTCTTAGTGTCAATGATTAGATTAAGAATGGTAATGACCTAGTGTCAATGATTAGATTCAGAATGGTAATGTCTTAGTGTCAATGATTAGATTGAGCATGGTAATGACTTATGTCAAAGATTAGATTGAGAATGCTAATGTATTAGTGTCTATGGTTACATTGAGAATGGTAATGTGTTAGTGTAAATGATTAGACTGAGAATGGTAATGTGTTAGTGTCAATGATTACTTTGAGAATGTTAATGTCTTAGTGTCAATGATTAGATAGAGAATGGTAATGTCTTAGTGTCTATGATTAGATTGAGAATGCTAATGTATTAGTGTCAATGGTTACATTAAGAATGGTAATGTGTTAGTGTAAATGATTAGACTGAGAATGGTAATGTGTTAGTTTAAATGTTTACATTTTGAATGGTAATGTCTTAGTGTCAATGATTAGGTTGAGAATGGTAATGTCTTAGTGTCAATGATTAGATTGAGAATGGTAATGTCTTAGTTTCAATGATAAGATTAAGAATGGTTATGTCTTAGTGTCAATTATTACATTGAGAATGGTAATGTCTTAGTGTCTATGATTAGATTGAGAATAGTAATAACTTATGTCAATGAAAACATTGAAAATGGTAATGTGTTAGTGTCAATGACTAGATTGAGAATGGTAATGTTTTAGTGTCAATGATTAGATTGAGAATGGTAATGACCTAGTGTCAATGATTAGATTGAGAATGGTAATGTCTTAGTGTCAATGATTAGATTAAGAATGGTAATAACTTATGTCAATGAAAACATTGAAAATGGTAATGTGTTAGTGTCAATGATTAGATTGAGAATGGTAATGTCTTAGTGTCAATGATTAGATTGAGAATGGTAATGTCTTAGTGTCAATGATTACATTGAGAATGGTAATGTCTTAGTGTTAATGATTAGATTGAGAATGGTAATGTCTTAGTGTCAATGATTAGATTGAGAATGGTAATGTCTTAGTGTCAATGATTAGATTAAGAATGGTAATGACCTAGTGTCAATGATTAGATTCAGAATGGTAATGTCTTAGTGTCAATGATTAGATTGAGCATGGTAATGACTTATGTCAATGATTAGATTGAGAATGCTAATGTATTAGTGTCTATGGTTACATTGAGAATGGTAATGTGTTAGTGTAAATGATTAGACTGAGAATGGTAATGTGTTAGTGTCAATGACTACTTTGAGAATGTTAATGTCTTAGTGTCAATGATTAGATTGAGAATGGTTATGTCTTAGTGTCAATGATTAGATTAAAAATGGTAATGACCTAGTGTCAATGATTAGATTCAGAATGGTAATGTCTTAGTGTCAATGATTAGATTGAGAATGGTAATGTCTTAGTGTCAATGATTAGATTAAGAATGGTAATGACCTAGTGTCAATGATTAGATTCAGAATGGTAATGTCTTAGTGTCAATGATTAGATTGAGCATGGTAATGACTTATGTCAATGATTAGATTGAGAATGCTAATGTATTAGTGTCAATGGTTACATTGTGAATGGTAATGTGTTAGTGTAAATGATTAGACTGAGAATGGTAATGACCTAGTGTCAATGACTACTTTGAGAATGTTAATGTCTTAGTGTCAATGATTAGATTGAGAATGGTTTCGTCTTAGTGTCAATGATTAGATTAAGAATGGTAATGACCTAGTGTCAATGATTAGATTCAGAATGGTAATGTCTTAGTGTCAATGATTACATTACGAATGGTAATGTCTTAGTGTCAATGATTAGATAGAGAATGGTAATGTCTTAGTGTCTATGATTAGATTGAGAATGCTAATGTATTAGTGTCAATGGTTACATTGAGAATGGTAATGTGTTAGTGTAAATGATTAGACTGAGAATGGTAATGTGTTAGTGTCAATGATTACTTTGAGAATGTTAATGTCTTAGTGTCAATGATTAGATTGAGAATGGTAATGACCTAGTGTCAATGATGACTTTGAGAATGATAATGTGTTAGTTTAAATATTTACATTTTGAATGGTAATGTCTTAGTGTCAATGATTAGGTTGAGAATGGTAATGTCTTAGTGTCAATGATTAGATTGAGAATGGTAATGTCTTAGTTTCAATGATAAGATTAAGAATGGTTATGTCTTAGTGTCAATTATTACATTGAGAATGGTAATGTCTTAGTGTCTATGATTAGATTGAGAATAGTAATAACTTATGTCAATGAAAACATTGAAAATGGTAATGTGTTAGTGTCAATGACTAGATTGAAAATGGTAATGTTTTAGTGTCAATGATTAGATTGAGAATGGTAATGACCTAGTGTCAATGATTAGATTGAGAATGGTAATGTCTTAGTGTCAATGATTAGATTAAGAATGGTTATAACTTATGTCAATGAAAACATTGAAAATGGTAATGTGTTAGTGTCAATGATTAGATTGAGAATGGTAATGTCTTAGTGTCAATGATTAGATTGAGAATGGTAATGTCTTAGTGTCAATGATTACATTGAGAATGGTAATGTCTTAGTGTTAATGATTAGATTGAGAATAGTAATGTCTTAGTGTCAATGATTAGATTGAGAATGGTAATGTCTTAGTGTCAATGATTAGATTAAGAATGGTAATGACCTAGTGTCAATGATTAGATTCAGAATGGTAATGTCTTAGTGTCAATGATTAGATTGAGCATGGTAATGACTTATGTCAATGATTAGATTGAGAATGCTAATGTATTAGTGTCTATGGTTACATTGAGAATGGTAATGTGTTAGTGTAAATGATTAGACTGAGAATGGTAATGTGTTAGTGTCAATGATTACTTTGAGAATGTTAATGTCTTAGTGTCAATGATTAGATAGAGAATGGTAATGTCTTAGTGTCTATGATTAGATTGAGAATGCTAATGTATTAGTGTCAATGGTTACATTAAGAATGGTAATGTGTTAGTGTAAATGATTAGACTGAGAATGGTAATGTGTTAGTTTAAATGTTTACATTTTGAATGGTAATGTCTTAGTGTCAATGATTAGGTTGAGAATGGTAATGTCTTAGTGTCAATGATTAGATTGAGAATGGTAATGTCTTAGTTTCAATGATAAGATTAAGAATGGTTATGTCTTAGTGTCAATTATTACATTGAGAATGGTAATGTCTTAGTGTCTATGATTAGATTGAGAATAGTAATAACTTATGTCAATGAAAACATTGAAAATGGTAATGTGTTAGTGTCAATGACTAGATTGAGAATGGTAATGTTTTAGTGTCAATGATTAGATTGAGAATGGTAATGACCTAGTGTCAATGATTAGATTGAGAATGGTAATGTCTTAGTGTCAATGATTAGATTAAGAATGGTTATAACTTATGTCAATGAAAACATTGAAAATGGTAATGTGTTAGTGTCAATGATTAGATTGAGAATGGTAATGTCTTAGTGTCAATGATTAGATTGAGAATGGTAATGTCTTAGTGTCAATGATTACATTGAGAATGGTAATGTCTTAGTGTTAATGATTAGATTGAGAATAGTAATGTCTTAGTGTCAATGATTAGATTGAGAATGGTAATGTCTTAGTGTCAATGATTAGATTAAGAATGGTAATGACCTAGTGTCAATGATTAGATTCAGAATGGTAATGTCTTAGTGTCAATGATTAGATTGAGCATGGTAATGACTTATGTCAATGATTAGATTGAGAATGCTAATGTATTAGTGTCTATGGTTACATTGAGAATGGTAATGTGTTAGTGTAAATGATTAGACTGAGAATGGTAATGTGTTAGTGTCAATGATTACTTTGAGAATGTTAATGTCTTAGTGTCAATGATTAGATAGAGAATGGTAATGTCTTAGTGTCTATGATTAGATTGAGAATGCTAATGTATTAGTGTCAATGGTTACATTAAGAATGGTAATGTGTTAGTGTAAATGATTAGACTGAGAATGGTAATGTGTTAGTTTAAATGTTTACATTTTGAATGGTAATGTCTTAGTGTCAATGATTAGGTTGAGAATGGTAATGTCTTAGTGTCAATGATTAGATTGAGAATGGTAATGTCTTAGTTTCAATGATAAGATTAAGAATGGTTATGTCTTAGTGTCAATTATTACATTGAGAATGGTAATGTCTTAGTGTCTATGATTAGATTGAGAATAGTAATAACTTATGTCAATGAAAACATTGAAAATGGTAATGTGTTAGTGTCAATGACTAGATTGAGAATGGTAATGTTTTAGTGTCAATGATTAGATTGAGAATGGTAATGACCTAGTGTCAATGATTAGATTGAGAATGGTAATGTCTTAGTTTCAATGATAAGATTAAGAATGGTTATGTCTTAGTGTCAATTATTACATTGAGAATGGTAATGTCTTAGTGTCTATGATTAGATTGAGAATAGTAATAACTTATGTCAATGAAAACATTGAAAATGGTAATGTGTTAGTGTCAATGACTAGATTGAAAATGGTAATGTTTTAGTGTCAATGATTAGATTGAGAATGGTAATGACCTAGTGTCAATGATTAGATTGAGAATGGTAATGTCTTAGTGTCAATGATTAGATTAAGAATGGTTATAACTTATGTCAATGAAAACATTGAAAATGGTAATGTGTTAGTGTCAATGATTAGATTGAGAATGGTAATGACTTATGTCAATGAAAACATTGAAAATGGTAATGTATTAGTGTCAATGATTAGATTGAGAATGGTAATGACTTATGTCAATGATAACATTGAAAATGGTAATGTGTTAGTGTCAATGATTAGATTGAGAATGGTAATATGTTAGTGTAAATAATTACATTGAGAATGGTAATGTTTTAGTGTCAATGATTAGATTTAGAATGGTAATGACTTAGTGTCAATGATTATATTAAGAATGGTAATGTGTTAGTGTCAATGATAAGATTGAGAATTATAATGTGTAAGTGTCAATGATAAAATTATGAATGGTAATGTGATTGTGTAAATAATAAGATTGAGAATGGTATTGTGTTAGTGTAAATGATTAGACTGAGAATGGTAATGTGTTAGTGTCAATGATTAGATTGAGAATGGTAATGTCTTAGTGTCAATGATTAGATTGAGCATGGTAATGACTTATGTCAATGAAAACATTGAAAATGGTAATGAGTTAGTGTCGATGATTAGATTGGGAATGGTAATGTCTTAGTGTCAATGATTAGATTGAGAATGGTAATGACTTAGTGTCAATGATTAGATTGAGAATGCTAATGTATTAGTGTCAATGGTTACATTGTGAATGGTAATAAGTTAGTGTAAATGATTAGACTGAGAATGGTAATGTGTTAGTGTCAATGATTACTTTGAGAATGTTAATGTCTTAGTGTCAATGATTAGATTGAGAATGGTAATGTCTTAGTGTCAATGATTAGATTAAGAATGGTAATGACCTAGTGTCAATGATTAGATTCAGAATGGTAATGTTTTAGTGTCAATGATTACTTTGAGAATGTTAATGTCTTAGTGTCAATGATTAGATTGAGAATGGTAATGTCTTAGTGTCAATGATTAGATTGAGAATGGTAATGTCTTAGTGTCAATGATTAGATTAAGAATGGTAATGACCTAGTGTCAATGATTAGATTCAGAATGGTAATGTCTTAGTGTCAATGATTAGATTGAGAATGGTAATGTCTTAGTGTCAATGATTAGATTAAGAATGGTAATGACCTAGTGTCAATGATTAGATTCAGAATGGTAATGTCTTAGTGTCAATGATTAGATTGAGCATGGTAATGACTTATGTCAATGATTAGATTGAGAATGCTAATGTATTAGTGTCTATGGTTACATTGAGAATGGTAATGTGTTAGTGTAAATGATTAGACTGAGAATGGTAATGTGTTAGTGTCAATGACTACTTTGAGAATGTTAATGTCTTAGTGTCAATGATTAGATTGAGAATGGTTATGTCTTAGTGTCAATGATTAGATTAAGAATGGTAATGACCTAGTGTCAATGATTAGATTTAGAATGGTAATGTCTTAGTGTCAATGATTAGATTGAGAATGGTAATGTCTTAGTGTCAATGATTAGATTAAGAATGGTAATGACCTAGTGTCAATGATTAGATTCAGAATGGTAATGTCTTAGTGTCAATGATTAGATTGAGCATGGTAATGACTTATGTCAATGATTAGATTGAGAATGCTAATGTATTAGTGTCAATGGTTACATTGTGAATGGTAATGTGTTAGTGTAAATGATTAGACTGAGAATGGTAATGACCTAGTGTCAATGACTACTTTGAGAATGTTAATGTCTTAGTGTCAATGATTAGATTGAGAATGGTTTCGTCTTAGTGTCAATGATTAGATTAAGAATGGTAATGACCTAGTGTCAATGATTAGATTCAGAATGGTAATGTCTTAGTGTCAATGATTACATTTTGAATGGTAATGTCTTAGTGTCAATGATTAGATTGAGAATGGTAATGTCTTAGTGTCAATGATTAGATTGAGAATGCTAATGTATTAGTGTCAATGGTTACATTGAGAATGGTAATGTGTTAGTGTAAATGATTAGACTGAGAATGGTAATGTCTTAGTGTCAATGATTACTTTGAGAATGTTAATGTCTTAGTGTCAATGATTAGATTGAGAATGGTAATGTCTTAGTGTCAATGATTAGATTAAGAATGGTAATGACCTAGTGTCAATGATTAGATTCAGAATGGTAATGTCTAAGTGTCAATGATTACATTGAGAATGGTAATGTCTTAGTGTCAATGATTAGATAGAGAATGGTAATGTCTTAGTGTCTATGATTAGATTGAGAATGCTAATGTATTAGTGTCAATGGTTACATTGAGAATGGTAATGTGTTAGTGTAAATGATTAGACTGAGAATGGTAATGTGTTAGTGTCAATGATTACTTTGAGAATGTTAATGTCTTAGTGTCAATGATTAGATTGAGAATGGTAATGACCTAGTGTCAATGATGACTTTGAGAATGATAATGTGTTAGTTTAAATATTTACATTTTGAATGGTAATGTCTTAGTGTCAATGATTAGGTTGAGAATGGTAATGTCTTAGTGTTAATGATTAGATTGAGAATGGTAATGTCTTAGTTTCAATGATAAGATTAAGAATGGTTATGTCTTAGTGTCAATTATTACATTGAGAATGGTAATGTCTTAGTGTCTATGATTAGATTGAGAATAGTAATAACTTATGTCAATGAAAACATTGAAAATGGTAATGTGTTAGTGTCAATGACTAGATTGAAAATGGTAATGTTTTAGTGTCAATGATTAGATTGAGAATGGTAATGACCTAGTGTCAATGATTAGATTGAGAATGGTAATGTCTTAGTGTCAATGATTAGATTAAGAATGGTTATAACTTATGTCAATGAAAACATTGAAAATGGTAATGTGTTAGTGTCAATGATTAGATTGAGAATGGTAATGTCTTAGTGTCAATGATTAGATTGAGAATGGTAATGTCTTAGTGTCAATGATTACATTGAGAATGGTAATGTCTTAGTGTTAATGATTAGATTGAGAATAGTAATGTCTTAGTGTCAATGATTAGATTGAGAATGGTAATGTCTTAGTGTCAATGATTAGATTAAGAATGGTAATGACCTAGTGTCAATGATTAGATTCAGAATGGTAATGTCTTAGTGTCAATGATTAGATTGAGCATGGTAATGACTTATGTCAATGATTAGATTGAGAATGCTAATGTATTAGTGTCTATGGTTACATTGAGAATGGTAATGTGTTAGTGTAAATGATTAGACTGAGAATGGTAATGTGTTAGTGTCAATGATTACTTTGAGAATGTTAATGTCTTAGTGTCAATGATTAGATAGAGAATGGTAATGTCTTAGTGTCTATGATTAGATTGAGAATGCTAATGTATTAGTGTCAATGGTTACATTAAGAATGGTAATGTGTTAGTGTAAATGATTAGACTGAGAATGGTAATGTGTTAGTTTAAATGTTTACATTTTGAATGGTAATGTCTTAGTGTCAATGATTAGGTTGAGAATGGTAATGTCTTAGTGTCAATGATTAGATTGAGAATGGTAATGTCTTAGTTTCAATGATAAGATTAAGAATGGTTATGTCTTAGTGTCAATTATTACATTGAGAATGGTAATGTCTTAGTGTCTATGATTAGATTGAGAATAGTAATAACTTATGTCAATGAAAACATTGAAAATGGTAATGTGTTAGTGTCAATGACTAGATTGAGAATGGTAATGTTTTAGTGTCAATGATTAGATTGAGAATGGTAATGACCTAGTGTCAATGATTAGATTGAGAATGGTAATGTCTTAGTGTCAATGATTAGATTAAGAATGGTAATAACTTATGTCAATGAAAACATTGAAAATGGTAATGTGTTAGTGTCAATGATTAGATTGAGAATGGTAATGTCTTAGTGTCAATGATTAGATTGAGAATGGTAATGTCTTAGTGTCAATGATTACATTGAGAATGGTAATGTCTTAGTGTTAATGATTAGATTGAGAATGGTAATGTCTTAGTGTCAATGATTAGATTGAGAATGGTAATGTCTTAGTGTCAATGATTAGATTAAGAATGGTAATGACCTAGTGTCAATGATTAGATTCAGAATGGTAATGTCTTAGTGTCAATGATTAGATTGAGCATGGTAATGACTTATGTCAATGATTAGATTGAGAATGCTAATGTATTAGTGTCTATGGTTACATTGAGAATGGTAATGTGTTAGTGTAAATGATTAGACTGAGAATGGTAATGTGTTAGTGTCAATGACTACTTTGAGAATGTTAATGTCTTAGTGTCAATGATTAGATTGAGAATGGTTATGTCTTAGTGTCAATGATTAGATTAAGAATGGTAATGACCTAGTGTCAATGATTAGATTCAGAATGGTAATGTTTTAGTGTCAATGATTAGATTTAGAATGGTAATGACTTAGTGTCAATGATTATATTAAGAATGGTAATGTGTTAGTGTCAATGATAAGATTGAGAATTATAATGTGTAAGTGTCAATGATAAAATTATGAATGGTAATGTGATTGTGTAAATAATAAGATTGAGAATGGTATTGTGTTAGTGTAAATGATTAGACTGAGAATGGTAATGTGTTAGTGTCAATGATTAGATTGAGAATGGTAATGTCTTAGTGTCAATGATTAGATTGAGCATGGTAATGACTTATGTCAATGAAAACATTGAAAATGGTAATGAGTTAGTGTCGATGATTAGATTGGGAATGGTAATGTCTTAGTGTCAATGATTAGATTGAGAATGGTAATGACTTAGTGTCAATGATTAGATTGAGAATGCTAATGTATTAGTGTCAATGGTTACATTGTGAATGGTAATAAGTTAGTGTAAATGATTAGACTGAGAATGGTAATGTGTTAGTGTCAATGATTACTTTGAGAATGTTAATGTCTTAGTGTCAATGATTAGATTGAGAATGGTAATGTCTTAGTGTCAATGATTAGATTAAGAATGGTAATGACCTAGTGTCAATGATTAGATTCAGAATGGTAATGTTTTAGTGTCAATGATTACTTTGAGAATGTTAATGTCTTAGTGTCAATGATTAGATTGAGAATGGTAATGTCTTAGTGTCAATGATTAGATTGAGAATGGTAATGTCTTAGTGTCAATGATTAGATTAAGAATGGTAATGACCTAGTGTCAATGATTAGATTTAGAATGTTAATGTCTTAGTGTCAATGATTAGATTGAGAATGGTAATGTCTTAGTGTCAATGATTAGATTAAGAATGGTAATGACCTAGTGTCAATGATTAGATTCAGAATGGTAATGTCTTAGTGTCAATGATTAGATTGAGCATGGTAATGACTTATGTCAATGATTAGATTGAGAATGCTAATGTATTAGTGTCTATGGTTACATTGAGAATGGTAATGTGTTAGTGTAAATGATTAGACTGAGAATGGTAATGTGTTAGTGTCAATGACTACTTTGAGAATGTTAATGTCTTAGTGTCAATGATTAGATTGAGAATGGTTATGTCTTAGTGTCAATGATTAGATTAAGAATGGTAATGACCTAGTGTCAATGATTAGATTCAGAATGGTAATGTCTTAGTGTCAATGATTAGATTGAGAATGGTAATGTTTTAAGTGTCAATGATTAGATTAAGAATGGTAATGACCTAGTGTCAATGATTAGATTCAGAATGGTAATGTCTTAGTGTCAATGATTAGATTGAGCATGGTAATGACTTATGTCAATGATTAGATTGAGAATGCTAATGTGTTAGTGTCAATGGTTACATTGTGAATGGTAATGTGTTAGTGTAAATGATTAGACTGAGAATGGTAATGACCTAGTGTCAATGACTACTTTGAGAATGTTAATGTCTTAGTGTCAATGATTAGATTGAGAATGGTTTCGTCTTAGTGTCAATGATTAGATTAAGAATGGTAATGACCTAGTGTCAATGATTAGATTCAGAATGGTAATGTCTTAGTGTCAATGATTACATTACGAATGGTAATGTCTTAGTGTCAATGATTAGATTGAGAATAGTAATGTCTTAGTGTCAATGATTAGATTGAGAATGCTAATGTATTAGTTTCAATGGTTACATTGAGAATGGTAATGTGTTAGTGTAAATGATTAGACTGAGAATGGTAATGTCTTAGTGTCAATGATTACTTTGAGAATGTTAATGTCTTAGTGTCAATGATTAGATTGAGAATGGTAATGTCTTAGTGTCAATGATTAGATTAAGAATGGTAATGACCTAGTGTCAATGATTAGATTCAGAATGGTAATGTCTAAGTGTCAATGATTACATTGAGAATGGTAATGTCTTAGTGTCAATGATTAGATAGAGAATGGTAATGTCTTAGTGTCTATGATTAGATTGAGAATGCTAATGTATTAGTGTCAATGGTTACATTGAGAATGGTAATGTGTTAGTGTAAATGATTAGACTGAGAATGGTAATGTGTTAGTGTCAATGATTACTTTGAGAATGTTAATGTCTTAGTGTCAATGATTAGATTGAGAATGGTAATGACCTAGTGTCAATGATGACTTTGAGAATGATAATGTGTTAGTTTAAATATTTACATTTTGAATGGTAATGTCTTAGTGTCAATGATTAGGTTGAGAATGGTAATGTCTTAGTGTCAATGATTAGATTGAGAATGGTAATGTCTTAGTTTCAATGATAAGATTAAGAATGGTTATGTCTTAGTGTCAATTATTACATTGAGAATGGTAATGTCTTAGTGTCTATGATTAGATTGAGAATAGTAATAACTTATGTCAATGAAAACATTGAAAATGGTAATGTGTTAGTGTCAATGACTAGATTGAGAATGGTAATGTTTTAGTGTCAATGATTAGATTGAGAATGGTAATGACCTAGTGTCAATGATTAGATTGAGAATGGTAATGTCTTAGTGTCAATGATTAGATTAAGAATGGTTATAACTTATGTCAATGAAAACATTGAAAATGGTAATGTGTTAGTGTCAATGATTAGATTGAGAATGGTAATGTCTCAGTGTCAATGATTAGATTGAGAATGGTAATGTCTTAGTGTCAATGATTACATTGAGAATGGTAATGTCTTAGTGTTAATGATTAGATTGAGAATAGTAATGTCTTAGTGTCAATGATTAGATTGAGAATGGTAATGTCTTAGTGTCAATGATTAGATTAAGAATGGTAATGACCTAGTGTCAATGATTAGATTCAGAATGGTAATGTCTTAGTGTCAATGATTAGATTGAGCATGGTAATGACTTATGTCAATGATTAGATTGAGAATGCTAATGTATTAGTGTCTATGGTTACATTGAGAATGGTAATGTGTTAGTGTAAATGATTAGACTGAGAATGGTAATGTGTTAGTGTCAATGATTACTTTGAGAATGTTAATGTCTTAGTGTCAATGATTAGATAGAGAATGGTAATGTCTTAGTGTCTATGATTAGATTGAGAATGCTAATGTATTAGTGTCAATGGTTACATTAAGAATGGTAATGTGTTAGTGTAAATGATTAGACTGAGAATGGTAATGTGTTAGTTTAAATGTTTACATTTTGAATGGTAATGTCTTAGTGTCAATGATTAGGTTGAGAATGGTAATGTCTTAGTGTCAATGATTAGATTGAGAATGGTAATGTCTTAGTTTCAATGATAAGATTAAGAATGGTTATGTCTTAGTGTCAATTATTACATTGAGAATGGTAATGTCTTAGTGTCTATGATTAGATTGAGAATAGTAATAACTTATGTCAATGAAAACATTGAAAATGGTAATGTGTTAGTGTCAATGACTAGATTGAGAATGGTAATGTTTTAGTGTCAATGATTAGATTGAGAATGGTAATGACCTAGTGTCAATGATTAGATTAAGAATGGTAATGTCTTAGTGTCAATGATTAGATTAAGAATGGTAATAACTTATGTCAATGAAAACATTGAAAATGGTAATGTGTTAGTGTCAATGATTAGATTGAGAATGGTAATGTCTTAGTGTCAATGATTAGATTGAGAATGGTAATGTGTTAGTGTAAATGATTAGACTGAGAATGGTAATGTGTTAGTGTCAATGACTACTTTGAGAATGTTAATGTCTTAGTGTCAATGATTAGATTGAGAATGGTTATGTCTTAGTGTCAATGATTAGATTAAGAATGGTAATGACCTAGTGTCAATGATTAGATTCAGAATGGTAATGTCTTAGTGTCAATGACTACTTTGAGAATGTTAATGTCTTAGTGTCAATGATTAGATTGAGAATGGTAATGTCTTAGTGTCTATGATTAGATTGAGAATGCTAATGTATTAGTGTCAATGGTTACATTGAGAATGGTAATGTCTTAGTGTAAATGATTAGACTGAGAATGGTAATGTCTTAGTGTCAATGATTACTTTGAGAATGTTAATGTCTTAGTGTCAATGATTAGATTGAGAATGGTAATGTCTTAGTGTCAATGATTAGATTAAGAATGGTAATGACCTAGTGTCAATGATTAGATTCAGAATGGTAATGTCTAAGTGTCAATGATTACATTGAGAATGGTAATGTCTTAGTGTCAATGATTAGATAGAGAATGGTAATGTCTTAGTGTCTATGATTAGATTGAGAATGCTAATGTATTAGTGTCAATGGTTACATTGAGAATGTTAATGTCTTAGTGTCAATGATTAGATTGAGAATGGTAATGACCTAGTGTCAATGATGACTTTGAGAATGATAATGTGTTAGTTTAAATGTTTACATTTTGAATGGTAATGTCTTAGTGTCAATGATTAGGTTGAGAATGGTAATGTCTTAGTGTCAATGATTAGATTGAGAATGGTAATGTCTTAGTTTCAATGATAAGATTAAGAATGGTTATGTCTTAGTGTCAATTATTACATTGAGAATGGTAATGTCTTAGTGTCTATGATTAGATTGAGAATAGTAATAACTTATGTCAATGAAAACATTGAAAATGGTAATGTGTTAGTGTCAATGACTAGATTGAGAATGGTAATGTTTTAGTGTCAATGATTAGATTGAGAATGGTAATGACCTAGTGTCAATGATTAGATTGAGAATGGTAATGTCTTAGTGTCAATGATTAGATTAAGAATTGTAATAACCTATGTCAATGAAAACATTGAAAATGGTAATGTGTTAGTGTCAATGATTAGATTGAGAATGGTAATATCTTAGTGTCAATGATTAGATTGAGAATGGTAATGTCTTAGTGTTAATGATTAGATTGAGAATGGTAATGTCTTAGTGTCAATGATTAGATTGAGAATGGTAATGTCTTAGTGTCAATGATTAGATTAAGAATGGTAATGACCTAGTGTCAATGATTAGATTCAGAATGGTAATGTCTTAGTGTCAATGATTAGATTGAGCATGGTAATGACTTATGTCAATGATTAGATTGAGAATGCTAATGTATTAGTGTCTATGGTTACATTGAGAATGGTAATGTGTTAGTGTAAATGATTAGACTGAGAATGGTAATGTGTTAGTGTCAATGATTACTTTGAGAATGTTAATGTCTTAGTGTCAATGATTAGATAGAGAATGGTAATGTCTTAGTGTCTATGATTAGATTGAGAATGCTAATGTATTAGTGTCAATGGTTACATTGAGAATGGTAATGTGTTAGTGTAAATGATTAGACTGAGAATGGTAATGTGTTAGTGTCAATGATTACTTTGAGAATGTTAATGTCTTAGTGTCAATGATTAGATTGAGAATGGTAATGTCTTAGTGTCAATGATTAGATTAAGAATGGTAATGACCTAGTGTCAATGATGACTTTGAGAATGATAATGTGTTAGTTTAAATGTTTACATTTTGAATGGTAATGTCTTAGTGTCAATGATTACATTGAGAATGGTAATGTCTTAGTGTCAATGATTAAATTGAGAATGGTAATGTCTTAGTTTCAATGATTAGATTAAGAATGGTTATGTCTTAGTGTCAATTATTACATTGAGAATGGTAATGTCTTAGTGTCAATGATTAGATTGAGAATAGTAATGACTTATGTCAATGAAAACATTGAAAATGGTAATGTGTTAGTGTCAATTACTAGATTGAGAATGGTAATGTTTTAGTGTCAATGATTAGATTGAGAATGGTAATGACCTAGTGTCAATGATTAGATTGAGAATGGTAATGTCTTAGTGTCAATGATTAGATTAAGAATGGTAATGACTTATGTCAATGAAAACATTGAAAATGGTAATGTATTAGTGTCAATGATTAGATTGAGAATGGTAATGACTTATGTCAATGATAACATTGAAAATGGTAATGTGTTAGTGTCAATGATTAGATTGAGAATGGTAATGTGTTAGTGTAAATAATTACATTGAGAATGGTAATGTTTTAGTGTCAATGATTAGATTTAGAATGGTAATGACTTAGTGTCAATGATTATATTAAGAATGGTAATGTGTTAGTGTCAATGATAAGATTGAGAATTATAATGTGTAAGTGTCAATGATAAAATTATGAATGGTAATGTGATTGTGTAAATAATAAGATTGAGAATGGTATTGTGTTAGTGTAAATGATGAGACTGAGAATGGTAATGTGTTAGTGTCAATGATTAGATTGAGAATGGTAATGTCTTAGTGTCAATGATTAGATTGAGCATGGTAATGACTTATGTCAATGAAAACATTGAAAATGGTAATGAGTTAGTGTCGATGATTAGATTGGGAATGGTAATGTCTTAGTGTCAATGATTAGAGTGAGAATGGTAATGACTTAGTGTCAATGATTAGATTGAGAATGGTAATGTCTTAGTGTCAATGATTAGATCTAGAATAGTAATGTCTTAGTGTCAATGATTAGATTAAGAATGGTAATGACCTAGTGTCAATGATTAGATTCAGAATGGTAATGTCTTAGTGTCAATGATTAGATTGAGCATGGTAATGAACTATGTCAATGAAAACATTGAAAATGGTAATGAGTTAGTGTCAATGATTAGATTGGGAATGGTAATGTCTTAGTGTCAATGATTAGATTGAGAATGGTAATGACTTAGTGTCAATGATTAGATTGAGAATGCTAATGTATTAGTGTCAATGGTTACATTGTGAATGGTAATGTGTTAGTGTAAATGATTAGACTGAGAATGGTAATGTGTTAGTGTCAATGATTACTTTGAGAATGTTAATGTCTTAGTGTCAATGATTAGATTGAGAATGGTAATGTCTTAGTGTCAATGATTAGATTAAGAATGGTAATGACCTAGTGTCAATGATTAGATTCAGAATGGTAATGTCTTAGTGTCAATGATTACATTGAGAATGGTAATGTCTTAGTGTCAATGATTAGATTGAGAATGGTAATGTCTTAGTGTCTATGATTGGATTGAGAATGCTAATGTATTAGTGTCAATAGTTACATTAAGAATGGTAATGTGTTAGTGTAAATGATTAGACTGAGAATGGTAATGTGTTAGTGTCAATGATTACTTTGAGAATGTTAATGTCTTAGTGTCAATGATTAGATTGAGAATGGTAATGTTTTAGTGTCAATGATTAGATTAAGAATAGTAATGACCTAGTGTCAATGATAAGATTCAGAATGGTAATGTCTAAGTGTCAATGATTACATTGAGAATGGTAATGTCTTAGTGTCAATGATTAGATTGAGAATGGTAATGTCTTAGTGTCTATGATTAGATTGAGAATGCTAATGTATTAGTGTCAATGGTTACATTGAGAATGGTAATGTGTTAGTGTAAATGATTAGACTGAGAATGGTAATGTGTTAGTGTCAATGATTAGATTGAGAATGGTAATGACTTATGTCAATGATAACATTGAAAATGGTAATGTGTAAGTGTCAATGATTAGATTGAGAATGGTAATGTGTTAGTGTAAATAATTACATTGAGAATGGTAATGTTTTAGTGTCAATGATTAGATTTAGAATGGTAATGACTTAGTGTCAATGATTATATTAAGAATGGTAATGTGTTAGTGTCAATGATAAGATTGAGAATTATAATGTGTAAGTGTCAATGATAAAATTATGAATGGTAATGTGATTGTGTAAATAATAAGATTGAGAATGGTATTGTGTTAGTGTAAATGATTAGACTGAGTATGGTAATGTGTTAGTGTCAATGATTAGATTGAGAATGGTAATGTCTTAGTGTCAATGATTAGATTGAGCATGGTAATGACTTATGTCAATGAAAACATTGAAAATGGTAATGAGTTAGTGTCGATGATTAGATTGGGAATGGTAATGTTTTAGTGTCAATGATTAGATTGAGAATGGTAATGACTTAGTGTCAATGATTAGATTGAGAATGCTAATGTATTAGTGTCAATGGTTACATTGTGAATGGTAATGTGTTAGTGTAAATGATTAGACTGAGAATGGTAATGTGTTAGTGTCAATGATTACTTTGAGAATGTTAATGTCTTAGTGTCAATGATTAGATTGAGAATGGTAATGTCCTAGTGTCAATGATTAGATTAAGAATGGTAATGACCTAGTGTCAATGATTAGATTCAGAATGGTAATGTCTTAGTGTCAATGATTACATTGAGAATGGTAATATCTTAGTGTCAATGATTAGATTGAGAATGGTAATGTCTTAGTGTCTATGATTAGATTGAGAATGCTAATGTATTAGTGTCAATAGTTACATTAAGAATGGTATTGTGTTAGTGTAAATGATAAGACTGAGAATGGTAATGTGTTAGTGTCAATGATTACTTTGAGAATGTTAATGTCTTAGTGTCAATGATTAGATTGAGAATGGTAATGTTTTAGTGTCAATGATTAGATTAAGAATAGTAATGACCTAGTGTCAATGATAAGATTCAGAATGGTAATGTCTTAGTGTCAATAATTACATTGAGAATGGCAATGTCTTAGTGTCAATGATTAGATTGAGAATGGTAATGTCTTAGTGTCTATGATTAGATTGAGAATGCTAATGTATTAGTGTCAATGGTTACATTGAGAATGGTAATGTGTTAGTGTAAATGATTAGACTGAGAATGGTAATGTGTTAGTGTCAATGATTAGATTGAGAATGGTAATGACTTATGTCAATGATAACATTGAAAATGGTAATGTGTTAGTGTCAATGATTAGATTGAGAATGGTAATGTGTTAGTGTAAATAATTACATTGAGAATGGTAAAGTTTTAGTGTCAATGATTAGATTTAGAATGGTAATGACTTAGTTTCAATGATTATATTAAGAATGGTAATGTGTTAGTGTCAATGATAAGATTGAGAATTATAATGTGTAAGTGTCAATGATAAAATTATGAATGGTAATGTGATTGTGTAAATAATAAGATTGAGAATGGTATTGTGTTAGTGTAAATGATTAGACTGAGAATGGTAATGTGTTAGTGTCAATGATTAGATTGAGAATGGTAATGTCTTAGTGTCAATGATTAGATTGAGCATGGTAATGACTTATGTCAATGAAAACATTGAAAATGGTAATGAGTTAGTGTCGATGATTAGATTGGGAATGGTAATGTCTTAGTGTCAATGATTAGATTGAGAATGGTAATGTTTTAGTGTCAATGATTAGATTGAGAATGCTAATGTATTAGTGTCAATGGTTATATTGTGAATGGTAATGTGTTAGTGTAAATGATTAGACTGAGAATGGTAATGTGTTAGTGTCAATGATTACTTTGAGAATGTTAATGTCTTAGTGTCAATGATTAGATTGAGAATGGTAATGTCTTAGTGTCAATGATTAGATTAAGAATGGTAATGACCTAGTGTCAATGATTAGATTCAGAATGGTAATGTTTTAGTGTCAATGATTACTTTGAGAATGTTAATGTCTTAGTGTCAATGATTAGATTGAGAATGGTAATGTCTTAGTGTCAATGATTAGATTGAGAATGGTAATGTCTTAGTGTCAATGATTAGATTAAGAATGGTAATGACCTAGTGTCAATGATTAGATTCAGAATGGTAATGTCTTAGTGTCAATGATTAGATTGAGAATGGTAATGTCTTAGTGTCAATGATTAGATTAAGAATGGTAATGACCTAGTGTCAATGATTAGATTCAGAATGGTAATGTCTTAGTGTCAATGATTAGATTGAGCATGGTAATGACTTATGTCAATGAAAACATTGAAAATGGTAATGAGTTAGTGTTGATGATTAGATTGGGAATGGTAATGTCTTAGTGTCAATGATTAGATTGAGAATGGTAATGTTTTAGTGTCAATGATTAGATTGAGAATGCTAATGTATTAGTGTCAATGGTTATATTGTGAATGGTAATGTGTTAGTGTAAATGATTAGACTGAGAATGGTAATGTGTTAGTGTCAATGATTACTTTGAGAATGTTAATGTCTTAGTGTCAATGATTAGATTGAGAATGGTAATGTCTTAGTGTCAATGATTAGATTAAGAATGGTAATGACCTAGTGTCAATGATTAGATTCAGAATGGTAATGTTTTAGTGTCAATGATTACTTTGAGAATGTTAATGTCTTAGTGTCAATGATTAGATTGAGAATGGTAATGTCTTAGTGTCAATGATTACATTACGAATGGTAATGTCTTAGTGTCAATGATTAGATTGAGAATGGTAATGTCTTAGTGTCTATGATTAGATTGAGAATGCTAATGTATTAGTGTCAATGGTTACATTGAGAATGGTAATGTCTTAGTGTCAATGATTAGATTAAGAATGGTAATGACCTAGTGTCAATGATTAGATTCAGAATGGTAATGTCTAAGTGTCAATGATTACATTGAGAATGGTAATGTCTTAGTGTCAATGATTAGATAGAGAATGGTAATGTCTTAGTGTCTATGATTAGATTGAGAATGCTAATGTATTAGTGTCAATGGTTACATTGAGAATGGTAATGTGTTAGTGTAAATGATTAGACTGAGAATGGTAATGTGTTAGTGTCAATGATTACTTTGAGAATGTTAATGTCTTAGTGTCAATGATTAGATTGAGAATAATAATGACCTAGTGTCAATGATGACTTTGAGAATGATAATGTGTTAGTTTAAATGTTTACATTTTGAATGGTAATGTCTTAGTGTCAATGATTAGGTTGAGAATGGTAATGTCTTAGTGTCAATGATTAGATTGAGAATGGTAATGTCTTATTTTCAATGATTAGATTGAGAATGCTAATGTATTAGTGTCTATGGTTACATTGAGAATGGTAATGTGTTAGTGTAAATGATTAGACTGAGAATGGTAATGTGTTAGTGTCAATGATTACTTTTAGAATGTTAATGTCTTAGTGTCAATGATTAGATTGAGAATGGTAATGTCTTAGTGTCAATGATTAGATTTAGCATGGTAATGACTTTTTCAATGAAAACATTGAAAATGGTAATGAGTTAGTGTCAATGATTAGATTGGGAATGGAAATGACTTAGTGTCAATGATTAGATTGAGAATGCTAATATATTAGTGTCAATGGTTACATTGTGAATGGTAATGTGTTAGTGTACATGATTAGACTGAGAATGGTAATGTCTTTGTGTCAATGAATAGATTGAGAATGGTAATGTCTTAGTGTCAATGATTAGATTAAGAATGGTAATGACCTAGTGTCAATGATTAGATTCAGAATGGTAATGTCTAAGTGTCAATGATTACATTGAGAATGGTAATGTCTTAGTGTCAATGATTAGAAAGAGAATTATAATGTCTTAGTGTCTATGATTAGATTGACAATGCTAATGTATTAGTGTCAATGGTTACATTGAGAATGGTAATGTGTTAGTGTAAATGATTAGACTGAGAATGGTAATGTGTTAGTGTCAATGATTACTTTGAGAATGTTAATGTCTTAGTGTCAATGATTAGATTGAGAATGGTAATGTCTTAGTGTCAATGATTAGATTAAGAATGGTAATGACCTAGTGTCAATGATGACTTTGAGAATGATAATGTGTTAGTTTAAATGTTTACATTTTGAATGGTAATGTCTTAGTGTCAATGATTAGGTTGAGAATGGTAATGTCTTAGTGTCAATGATTAGATTAAGAATGGTTATGTCTTAGTGTCAATTATTACATTGAGAATGGTAATGTCTTAGTGTCTATGATTAAATTGAGAATAGTAATGACTTATGTCAATGAAAACATTGAAAATGGTAATGTGTTAGTGTCAATGACTAGATTGAGAATGGTAATGTTTTGGTGTCAATGATTAGATTGAGAATGGTAATGACCTAGTGTCAATGATTAGATTGAGAATGGTAATGTCTTATTGTCAATGATTAGATTAAGAATGGTAATGACTTATGTCAATGAAAATATTGAAAATAGTAATGTGTTAGTGTCAATGATTAGATTGAGATTGGTAATGACTTATGTCAAAGAAAACATTGAAATAGTTAATGTGTTAGTGTCAATGACTAGATTGCGAATGGTAATGTTTTAGTGTCAATGATTAGATTGAGAATGGTAATGACTTAGTGTCAATGATAAGATTGAGAATGGTAATGACTTAGTGTCAATGATTTGATTGAAAATGCTAATGTATTAGTGTCTATGGTTACATTGAGAATGGTAATGTGTTAGTGTAAATGATTAGACTGAGAATGGTAATGTGTTAGTGTCAATGATTACTTTGAGAATGTTAATGTCTTAGTGTCAATGATTAGATTGAGAATGGTAATGTCTTAGTGTCAATGATTAGATTAAGAATGGTAATTACCTAGTGTCAATGATTAGATTCAGAATGGTAATGTCTTAGTGTCAATGATTACATTGAGAATGGTAATGTCTTAGTGTCAATGATTAGATTGAGAATGGTAATGTCTTAGTGTCTATGATTAGATTGAGAATGCTAATGTATTAGTGTCAATGGTTACATTGAGAATGGTAATGTGTTAGTGTAAATGATTATACTGAGAATGGTAATGTGTTAGTGTCAATGATTACTTTGAGAATGTTAATGTCTTAGTATCAATGATTAGATTGAGAATGGTAATGACCTAGTGTCAATGATGACTTTGAGAATGATAATGTGTTAGTTTAAATGTTTACATTTTGAATGGTAATGTCTTAGTGTCATTGATTAGGTTGAGAATGGTAATGTCTTAGTGTCAATAATTAGATTGAGAATGGTAATGTCTTAGTTTCAATGATAAGATTAAGAATGGTTATGTCTTAGTGTCAATTATTACATTGAGAATGGTAATGTCTTAGTGTCTATGATTAGATTGAGAATAGTAATAACTTATGTCAATGAAAACATTGAAAATGGTAATGTGTTAGTGTCAATGACTAGATTGAGAATGGTAATGTTTTAGTGTCAATGATTAGATTGAGAATGGTAATGACCTAGTGTCAATGATTAGATTGAGAATGGTAATGTTTTAGTGTCAATGATTAGATTAAGAATGGTAATAACTTATGTCAATGAAAACATTGAAAATGGTAATGTGTTAGTGTCAATGATTAGATTGAGAATGGTAATGTCTTAGTGTCAATGATTAGATTGAGAATGGTAATGTCTTAGTGTCAATGATTACATTGAGAATGGTAATGTCTTAGTGTTAATGATTAGATTGAGAATGGTAATGTCTTAGTGTCAATGATTAGATTTAGAATGGTAATGTCTTAGTGTCAATGATTAGATTAAGAATGGTAATGACCTAGTGTCAATGATTAGATTCAGAATGGTAATGTCTTAGTGTCAATGATTAGATTGAGCATGGTAATGACTTATGTCAATGATTAGATTGAGAATGCTAATGTATTAGTGTCTATGGTTACATTGAGAATGGTAATGTGTTAGTGTAAATGATTAGACTGAGAATGGTAATGTGTTAGTGTCAATGACTACTTTGAGAATGTTAATGTCTTAGTGTCAATGATTAGATTGAGAATGGTTATGTCTTAGTGTCAATGATTAGATTAAGAATGGTAATGACCTAGTGTCAATGATTAGATTCAGAATGGTAATGTCTTAGTGTCAATGATTAGATTGAGAATGGTAATGACCTAGTGTCAATGATTAGATTCAGAATGGTAATGTCTTAGTGTCAATGATTAGATTGAGCATGGTAATGACTTATGTCAATGATTAGATTGAGAATGCTAATGTATTAGTGTCAATGGTTACATTGTGAATGGTAATGTGTTAGTGTAAATGATTAGACTGAGAATGGTAATGACCTAGTGTCAATGACTACTTTGAGAATGTTAATGTCTTAGTGTCAATGATTAGATTGAGAATGGTTTCGTCTTAGTGTCAATGATTAGATTAAGAATGGTAATGACCTAGTGTCAATGATTAGATTCAGAATGGTAATGTCTTAGTGTCAATGATTACATTACGAATGGTAATGTCTTAGTGTCAATGATTAGATTGAGAATGGTAATGTCTTAGTGTCAATGATTAGATTGAGAATGCTAATGTATTAGTGTCAATGGTTACATTGAGAATGGTAATGTGTTAGTGTAAATGATTAGACTGAGAATGGTAATGTCTTAGTGTCAATGATTACTTTGAGAATGTTAATGTCTTAGTGTCAATGATTAGATTGAGAATGGTAATGTCTTAGTGTCAATGATTAGATTAAGAATGGTAATGACCTAGTGTCAATGATTAGATTCAGAATGGTAATGTCTAAGTGTCAATGATTACATTGAGAATGGTAATGTCTTAGTGTCAATGATTAGATAGAGAATGGTAATGTCTTAGTGTCTATGATTAGATTGAGAATGCTAATGTATTAGTGTCAATGGTTACATTGAGAATGGTAATGTGTTAGTGTAAATGATTAGACTGAGAATGGTAATGTGTTAGTGTCAATGATTACTTTGAGAATGTTAATGTCTTAGTGTCAATGATTAGATTGAGAATGGTAATGACCTAGTGTCAATGATGACTTTGAGAATGATAATGTGTTAGTTTAAATATTTACATTTTGAATGGTAATGTCTTAGTGTCAATGATTAGGTTGAGAATGGTAATGTCTTAGTGTCAATGATTAGATTGAGAATGGTAATGTCTTAGTGTCAATGATTAGATTAAGAATGGTTATGTCTTAGTGTCAATTATTACATTGAGAATGGTAATGTCTTAGTGTCTATGATTAGATTGAGAATAGTAATAACTTATGTCAATGAAAACATTGAAAATGGTAATGTGTTAGTGTCAATGACTAGATTGAGAATGGTAATGTTTTAGTGTCAATGATTAGATTGAGAATGGTAATGACCTAGTGTCAATGATTAGATTGAGAATGGTAATGTCTTAGTGTCAATGATTAGATTAAGAATGGTTATAACTTATGTCAATGAAAACATTGAAAATGGTAATGTGTTAGTGTCAATGATTAGATTGAGAATGGTAATGTCTTAGTGTCAATGATTAGATTGAGAATGGTAATGTCTTAGTGTCAATGATTACATTGAGAATGGTAATGTCTTAGTGTTAATGATTAGATTGAGAATAGTAATGTCTTAGTGTCAATGATTAGATTGAGAATGGTAATGTCTTAGTGTCAATGATTAGATTAAGAATGGTAATGACCTAGTGTCAATGATTAGATTCAGAATGGTAATGTCTTAGTGTCAATGATTAGATTGAGCATGGTAATGACTTATGTCAATGATTAGATTGAGAATGCTAATGTATTAGTGTCTATGGTTACATTGAGAATGGTAATGTGTTAGTGTAAATGATTAGACTGAGAATGGTAATGTGTTAGTGTCAATGATTACTTTGAGAATGTTAATGTCTTAGTGTCAATGATTAGATAGAGAATGGTAATGTCTTAGTGTCTATGATTAGATTGAGAATGCTAATGTATTAGTGTCAATGGTTACATTGAGAATGGTAATGTGTTAGTGTAAATGATTAGACTGAGAATGGTAATGTGTTAGTTTAAATGTTTACATTTTGAATGGTAATGTCTTAGTGTCAATGATTAGGTTGAGAATGGTAATGTCTTAGTGTCAATGATTAGATTGAGAATGGTAATGTCTTAGTTTCAATGATAAGATTAAGAATGGTTATGTCTTAGTGTCAATTATTACATTGAGAATGGTAATGTCTTAGTGTCTATGATTAGATTGAGAATAGTAATAACTTATGTCAATGAAAACATTGAAAATGGTAATGTGTTAGTGTCAATGACTAGATTGAGAATGGTAATGTTTTAGTGTCAATGATTAGATTGAGAATGGTAATGACCTAGTGTCAATGATTAGATTGAGAATGGTAATGTCTTAGTGTCAATGATTAGATTAAGAATGGTAATAACTTATGTCAATGAAAACATTGAAAATGGTAATGTGTTAGTGTCAATGATTAGATTGAGAATGGTAATGTCTTAGTGTCAATGATTAGATTGAGAATGGTAATGTCTTAGTGTCAATGATTACATTGAGAATGGTAATGTCTTAGTGTCAATGATTACATTACGAATGGTAATGTCTTAGTGTCAATGATTAGATTGAGAATGGTAATGTCTTAGTGTCAATGATTAGATTAAGAATGGTAATGTCCTAGTGTCAATGATTAGATTCAGAATGGTAATGTCTTAGTGTCAATGATTAGATTGAGCATGGTAATGACTTATGTCAATGATTAGATTGAGAATGCTAATGTATTAGTGTCTATGGTTACATTGAGAATGGTAATGTGTTAGTGTAAATGATTAGACTGAGAATGGTAATGTGTTAGTGTCAATGACTACTTTGAGAATGTTAATGTCTTAGTGTCAATGATTAGATTGAGAATGGTTATGTCTTAGTGTCAATGATTAGATTAAGAATGGTAATGACCTAGTGTCAATGATTAGATTCAGAATGGTAATGTCTTAGTGTCAATGATTACATTACGAATGGTAATGTCTTAGTGTCAATGATTAGATTGAGAATGGTAATGTCTTAGTGTCTATGATTAGATTGAGAATGCTAATGTATTAGTGTCAATGGTTACATTGAGAATGGTAATGTCTTAGTGTAAATGATTAGACTGAGAATGGTAATGTCTTAGTGTCAATGATTACTTTGAGAATGTTAATGTCTTAGTGTCAATGATTAGATTGAGAATGGTAATGTCTTAGTGTCAATGATTAGATTAAGAATGGTAATGACCTAGTGTCAATGATTAGATTCAGAATGGTAATGTCTAAGTGTCAATGATTACATTGAGAATGGTAATGTCTTAGTGTCAATGATTAGATAGAGAATGGTAATGTCTTAGTGTCTATGATTAGATTGAGAATGCTAATGTATTAGTGTCAATGGTTACATTGAGAATGGTAATGTGTTAGTGTAAATGATTAGACTGAGAATGGTAATGTGTTAGTGTCAATGATTACTTTGAGAATGTTAATGTCTTAGTGTCAATGATTAGATTGAGAATGGTAATCACCTAGTGTCAATGATGACTTTGAGAATGATAATGTGTTAGTTTAAATGTTTACATTTTGAATGGTAATGTCTTAGTGTCAATGATTAGGTTGAGAATGGTAATGTCTTAGTGTCAATGATTAGATTGAGAATGGTAATGTCTTAGTTTCAATGATAAGATTAAGAATGGTTATGTCTTAGTGTCAATTATTACATTGAGAATGGTAATGTCTTAGTGTCTATGATTAGATTGAGAATAGTAATAACTTATGTCAATGAAAACATTGAAAATGGTAATGTGTTAGTGTCAATGACTAGATTGAGAATGGTAATGTTTTAGTGTCAATGATTAGATTGAGAATGGTAATGACCTAGTGTCAATGATTAGATTGAGAATGGTAATGTCTTAGTGTCAATGATTAGATTAAGAATTGTAATAACTTATGTCAATGAAAACATTGAAAATGGTAATGTGTTAGTGTCAATGATTAGATTGAGAATGGTAATATCTTAGTGTCAATGATTAGATTGAGAATGGTAATGTCTTAGTGTCAATGATTACATTGAGAATGGTAATGTCTTAGTGTTAATGATTAGATTGAGAATGGTAATGTCTTAGTGTCAATGATTAGATTGAGAATGGTAATGTCTTAGTGTCAATGATTAGATTAAGAATGGTAATGACCTAGTGTCAATGATTAGATTCAGAATGGTAATGTCTTAGTGTCAATGATTAGATTGAGCATGGTAATGACTTATGTCAATGATTAGATTGAGAATGCTAATGTATTAGTGTCTATGGTTACATTGAGAATGGTAATGTGTTAGTGTAAATGATTAGACTGAGAATGGTAATGTGTTAGTGTCAATGATTACTTTGAGAATGTTAATGTCTTAGTGTCAATGATTAGATAGAGAATGGTAATGTCTTAGTGTCTATGATTAGATTGAGAATGCTAATGTATTAGTGTCAATGGTTACATTGAGAATGGTAATGTGTTAGTGTAAATGATTAGACTGAGAATGGTAATGTGTTAGTGTCAATGATTACTTTGAGAATGTTAATGTCTTAGTGTCAATGATTAGATTAAGAATGGTAATGTCTTAGTGTCAATGATTAGATTAAGAATGGTAATGACCTAGTGTCAATGATGACTTTGAGAATGATAATGTGTTAGTTTAAATGTTTACATTTTGAATGGTAATGTCTTAGTGTCAATGATTACATTGAGAATGGTAATGTCTTAGTGTCAATGATTAAATTGAGAATGGTAATGTCTTAGTTTCAATGATTAGATTAAGAATGGTTATGTCTTAGTGTCAATTATTACATTGAGAATGGTAATGTCTTAGTGTCAATGATTAGATTGAGAATAGTAATGACTTATGTCAATGAAAACATTGAAAATGGTAATGTGTTAGTGTCAATGACTAGATTGAGAATGGTAATGTTTTAGTGTCAATGATTAGATTGAGAATGGTAATGACCTAGTGTCAATGATTAGATTGAGAATGGTAATGTCTTAGTGTCAATGATTAGATTAAGAATGGTAATGACTTATGTCAATGAAAACATTGAAAATGGTAATGTATTAGTGTCAATGATTAGATTGAGAATGGTAATGACTTATGTCAATGATAACATTGAAAATGGTAATGTGTTAGTGTCAATGATTAGATTGAGAATGGTAATGTGTTAGTGTAAATAATTACATTGAGAATGGTAATGTTTTAGTGTCAATGATTAGATTTAGAATGGTAATGACTTAGTGTCAATGATTATATTAAGAATGGTAATGTGTTAGTGTCAATGATAAGATTGAGAATTATAATGTGTAAGTGTCAATGATAAAATTATGAATGGTAATGTGATTGTGTAAATAATAAGATTGAGAATGGTATTGTGTTAGTGTAAATGATTAGACTGAGAATGGTAATGTGTTAGTGTCAATGATTAGATTGAGAATGGTAATGTCTTAGTGTCAATGATTAGATTGAGCATGGTAATGACTTATGTCAATGAAAACATTGAAAATGGTAATGAGTTAGTGTCGATGATTAGATTGGGAATGGTAATGTCTTAGTGTCAATGATTAGAGTGAGAATGGTAATGACTTAGTGTCAATGATTAGATTGAGAATGGTAATGTCTTAGTGTCAATGATTAGATCTAGAATAGTAATGTCTTAGTGTCAATGATTAGATTAAGAATGGTAATGACCTAGTGTCAATGATTAGATTCAGAATGGTAATGTCTTAGTGTCAATGATTAGATTGAGCATGGTAATGAACTATGTCAATGAAAACATTGAAAATGGTAATGAGTTAGTGTCAATGATTAGATTGGGAATGGTAATGTCTTAGTGTCAATGATTAGATTGAGAATGGTAATGACTTAGTGTCAATGATTAGATTGAGAATGCTAATGTATTAGTGTCAATGGTTACATTGTGAATGGTAATGTGTTAGTGTAAATGATTAGACTGAGAATGGTAATGTGTTAGTGTCAATGATTACTTTGAGAATGTTAATGTCTTAGTGTCAATGATTAGATTGAGAATGGTAATGTCTTAGTGTCAATGATTAGATTAAGAATGGTAATGACCTAGTGTCAATGATTAGATTCAGAATGGTAATGTCTTAGTGTCAATGATTACATTGAGAATGGTAATGTCTTAGTGTCAATGATTAGATTGAGAATGGTAATGTCTTAGTGTCTATGATTAGATTGAGAATGCTAATGTATTAGTGTCAATAGTTACATTAAGAATGGTAATGTGTTAGTGTAAATGATTAGACTGAGAATGGTAATGTGTTAGTGTCAATGATTACTTTGAGAATGTTAATGTCTTAGTGTCAATGATTAGATTGAGAATGGTAATGTTTTAGTGTCAATGATTAGATTAAGAATAGTAATGACCTAGTGTCAATGATAAGATTCAGAATGGTAATGTCTAAGTGTCAATGATTACATTGAGAATGGTAATGTCTTAGTGTCAATGATTAGATTGAGAATGGTAATGTCTTAGTGTCTATGATTAGATTGAGAATGCTAATGTATTAGTGTCAATGGTTACATTGAGAATGGTAATGTGTTAGTGTAAATGATTAGACTGAGAATTTTAATGTGTTAATGTCAATGATTAGATTGAGAATGGTAATGACTTATGTCAATGATAACATTGAAAATGGTAATGTGTTAGTGTCAATGATTAGATTGAGAATGGTAATGTGTTAGTGTAAATAATTACATTGAGAATGGTAATGTTTTAGTGTCAATGATTAGATTTAGAATGGTAATGACTTAGTGTCAATGATTATATTAAGAATGGTAATGTGTTAGTGTCAATGATAAGATTGAGAATTATAATGTGTAAGTGTCAATGATAAAATTATGAATGGTAATGTGATTGTGTAAATAATAAGATTGAGAATGGTATTGTGTTAGTGTAAATGATTAGACTGAGTATGGTAATGTGTTAGTGTCAATGATTAGATTGAGAATGGTAATGTCTTAGTGTCAATGATTAGATTGAGCATGGTAATGACTTATGTCAATGAAAACATTGAAAATGGTAATGAGTTAGTGTCGATGATTAGATTGGGAATGGTAATGTTTTAGTGTCAATGATTAGATTGAGAATGGTAATGACTTAGTGTCAATGATTAGATTGAGAATGCTAATGTATTAGTGTCAATGGTTACATTGTGAATGGTAATGTGTTAGTGTAAATGATTAGACTGAGAATGGTAATGTGTTAGTGTCAATGATTACTTTGAGAATGTTAATGTCTTAGTGTCAATGATTAGATTGAGAATGGTAATGTCCTAGTGTCAATGATTAGATTAAGAATGGTAATGACCTAGTGTCAATGATTAGATTCAGAATGGTAATGTCTTAGTGTCAATGATTACATTGAGAATAGTAATATCTTAGTGTCAATGATTAGATTGAGAATGGTAATGTCTTAGTGTCTATGATTAGATTGAGAATGCTAATGTATTAGTGTCAATAGTTACATTAAGAATGGTATTGTGTTAGTGTAAATGATAAGACTGAGAATGGTAATGTGTTAGTGTCAATGATTACTTTGAGAATGTTAATGTCTTAGTGTCAATGATTAGATTGAGAATGGTAATGTTTTAGTGTCAATGATTAGATTAAGAATAGTAATGACCTAGTGTCAATGATAAGATTCAGAATGGTAATGTCTTAGTGTCAATGATTACATTGAGAATGGTAATGTCTTAGTGTCAATGATTAGATTGAGAATGGTAATGTCTTAGTGTCTATGATTAGATTGAGAATGCTAATGTATTAGTGTCAATGGTTACATTGAGAATGGTAATGTGTTAGTGTAAATGATTAGACTGAGAATGGTAATGTGTTAGTGTCAATGATTAGATTGAGAATGGTAATGACTTATGTCAATGATAACATTGAAAATGGTAATGTGTTAGTGTCAATGATTAGATTGAGAATGGTAATGTGTTAGTGTAAATAATTACATTGAGAATGGTAATGTTTTAGTGTCAATGATTAGATTTAGAATGGTAATGACTTAGTTTCAATGATTATATTAAGAATGGTAATGTGTTAGTGTCAATGATAAGATTGAGAATTATAATGTGTAAGTGTCAATGATAAAATTATGAATGGTAATGTGATTGTGTAAATAATAAGATTGAGAATGGTATTGTGTTAGTGTAAATGATTAGACTGAGAATGGTAATGTGTTAGTGTCAATGATTAGATTGAGAATGGTAATGTCTTAGTGTCAATGATTAGATTGAGCATGGTAATGACTTATGTCAATGAAAACATTGAAAATGGTAATGAGTTAGTGTCGATGATTAGATTGGGAATGGTAATGTCTTAGTGTCAATGATTAGATTGAGAATGGTAATGACTTAGTGTCAATGATTAGATTGAGAATGCTAATGTATTAGTGTCAATGGTTACATTGTGAATGGTAATGTGTTAGTGTAAATGATTAGACTGAGAATGGTAATGTGTTAGTGTCAATGATTACTTTGAGAATGTTAATGTCTTAGTGTCAATGATTAGATTGAGAATGGTAATGTCTTAGTGTCAATGATTAGATTAAGAATGGTAATGACCTAGTGTCAATGATTAGATTCAGAATGGTAATGTTTTAGTGTCAATGATTACTTTGAGAATGTTAATGTCTTAGTGTCAATGATTAGATTGAGAATGGTAATGTCTTAGTGTAAATGATTAGATTGAGAATGGTAATGTCTTAGTGTCAATGATTAGATTAAGAATGGTAATGACCTAGTGTCAATGATTAGATTCAGAATGGTAATGTCTTAGTGTCAATGATTAGATTGAGAATGGTAATGTCTTAGTGTCAATGATTAGATTAAGAATGGTAATGACCTAGTGTCAATGATTAGATTCAGAATGGTAATGTCTTAGTGTCAATGATTAGATTGAGCATGGTAATGACTTATGTCAATGATTAGATTGAGAATGCTAATGTATTAGTGTCAATGGTTACATTGTGAATGGTAATGTGTTAGTGTAAATGATTAGACTGAGAATGGTAATGTCTTATTGTCAATGATTACTTTGAGAATGTTAATGTCTTAGTGTCAATGATTAGATTGAGAATGGTAATGTCTTAGTGTCAATGATTAGATTAAGAATGGTAATGACCTAGTTTCAATGATTTGATTCAGAATGGTAATGTCTAAGTGTCAATGATTACATTGAGAATGGTAATGTCTTAGTGTCAATGATTAGATAGAGAATGGTAATGTCTTAGTGTCTATGATTAGATTGAGAATGCTAATGTATTAGTGTCAATGGTTACATTGAGAATGGTAATGTGTTAGTGTAAATGATTATACTGAGAATGGTAATGTGTTAGTGTCAATGATTACTTTGAGAATGTTAATGTCTTAGTGTCAATGATTAGATTGAGAATGGTAATGTCTTAGTGTCAATGATTAGATTAAGAATGGTAATGACTTAGTGTAAATGATGACTTTCAGAATGATAATGTGTTAGTTTAAATGTTTACATTTTGAATGGTAATGTCTTAGTGTCAATGATTAGGTTGAGAATGGTAATGTCTTAGTGTCAATGATTAGATTGAGCATGATAATGACTTATGTCAATGATTAGATTGAGAATGCTAATGTATTAGTGTCTATGGTTACATTGAGAATGGTAATGTGTTAGTGTAAATGATTAGACTGAGAATGGTAATGTGTTAGTGTCAATGACTACTTTGAGAATGTTAATGTCTTAGTGTCAATGATTAGATTGAGAATGGTTATGTCTTAGTGTCAATGATTAGATTAAGAATGGTAACGACCTAGTGTCAATGATTAGATTCAGAATGGTAATGTCTTAGTGTCAATGATTACATTACGAATGGTAATGTCTTAGTGTCAATGATTAGATTGAGAATGGTAATGTCTTAGTGTCTATGATTAGATTGAGAATGCTAATGTATTAGTGTCAATGGTTACATTGAGAATGGTAATGTCTTAGTGTCAATGATTAGATTAAGAATGGTAATGACCTAGTGTCAATGATTAGATTCAGAATGGTAATGTCTAAGTGTCAATGATTACATTGAGAATGGTAATGTCTTAGTGTCAATGATTAGATAGAGAATGGTAATGTCTTAGTGTCTATGATTAGATTGAGAATGCTAATGTATTAGTGTCAATGGTTACATTGAGAATGGTAATGTGTTAGTGTAAATGATTAGACTGAGAATGGTAATGTGTTAGTGTCAATGATTACTTTGAGAATGTTAATGTCTTAGTGTCAATGATTAGATTGAGAATAATAATGACCTAGTGTCAATGATGACTTTGAGAATGATAATGTGTTAGTTTAAATGTTTACATTTTGAATGGTAATGTCTTAGTGTCAATGATTAGGTTGAGAATGGTAATGTCTTAGTGTCAATGATTAGATTGAGAATGGTAATGTCTTAGTTTCAATGATTAGATTGAGAATGCTAATGTATTAGTGTCTATGGTTACATTGAGAATGGTAATGTGTTAGTGTAAATGATTAGACTGAGAATGGTAATGTGTTAGTGTCAATGATTACTTTTAGAATGTTAATGTCTTAGTGTCAATGATTAGATTGAGAATGGTAATGTCTTAGTGTCAATGATTAGATTTAGCATGGTAATGACTTTTTCAATGAAAACATTGAAAATGGTAATGAGTTAGTGTCAGTGATTAGATTGGGAATGGAAATGACTTAGTGTCAATGATTAGATTGAGAATGCTAATATATTAGTGTCAATGGTTACATTGTGAATGGTAATGTGTTAGTGTAAATGATTAGACTGAGAATGGTAATGTCTTTGTGTCAATGAATAGATTGAGAATGGTAATGTCTTAGTGTCAATGATTAGATTAAGAATGGTAATGACCTAGTGTCAATGATTAGATTCAGAATGGTAATGTCTAAGTGTCAATGATTACATTGAGAATGGTAATGTCTTAGTGTCAATGATTAGAAAGAGAATTATAATGTCTTAGTGTCTATGATTAGATTGACAATGCTAATGTATTAGTGTCAATGGTTACATTGAGAATGGTAATGTGTTAGTGTAAATGATTAGACTGAGAATGGTAATGTGTTAGTGTCAATGATTACTTTGAGAATGTTAATGTCTTAGTGTCAATGATTAGATTGAGAATGGTAATGTCTTAGTGTCAATGATTAGATTGAGAATGGTAATGACCTAGTGTCAATGATTAGATTGAGAATGGTAATGTCTTATTGTCAATGATTAGATTAAGAATGGTAATGACTTATGTCAATGAAAATATTGAAAATAGTAATGTGTTAGTGTCAATGATTAGATTGAGATTGGTAATGACTTATGTCAAAGAAAACATTGAAATAGTTAATGTGTTAGTGTCAATGACTAGATTGCGAATGGTAATGTTTTAGTGTCAATGATTAGATTGAGAATGGTAATGACTTAGTGTCAATGATAAGATTGAGAATGGTAATGACTTAGTGTCAATGATTTGATTGAAAATGCTAATGTATTAGTGTCTATGGTTACATTGAGAATGGTAATGTGTTAGTGTAAATGATTAGACTGAGAATGGTAATGTGTTAGTGTCAATGATTACTTTGAGAATGTTAATGTCTTAGTGTCAATGATTAGATTGAGAATGGTAATGTCTTAGTGTCAATGATTAGATTAAGAATGGTAATTACCTAGTGTCAATGATAAGATTCAGAATGGTAATGTCTTAGTGTCAATGATTACATTGAGAATGGTAATGTCTTAGTGTCAATGATTAGATTGAGAATGGTAATGTCTTAGTGTCTATGATTAGATTGAGAATGCTAATGTATTAGTGTCAATGGTTACATTGAGAATGGTAATGTGTTAGTGTAAATGATTAGACTGAGAATGGTAATGTGTTAGTGTCAATGATTACTTTTAGAATGTTAATGTCTTAGTGTCAATGATTAGATTGAGAATGGTAATGTCTTAGTGTCAATGATTAGATTGAGCATGGTAATGACTTATGTCAATGAAAACATTGAAAATGGTAATGAGTTAGTGTCAATGATTAGATTGGGAATGGTAATGTCTTAGTGTCAATGATTAGATTGACAATGGTAATGTCTTAGTGTCAATGATTAGATTGAAAATGCTAATGTATTAGTGTCAATGGTTACATTGTGAATGGTAATGTGTTAGTGTAAATGATTAGACTGAGAATGGTAATGTCTTAGTTTCAATGATTACTTTGAGAATGTTAATGTCTTAGTGTCAATGATTAGATTGAGAATGGTAATGTCTTAGTGTCAATGATTAGATGAAGAATGTTAATGTCTTAGTGTCAATGATTAGATTGAGAATGGTAATATCTTAGTGTCAATGATTAGATTAAGAATGGTAATGACCTAGTGTCAATGATGACTTTGAGAATGATAATGTGTTAGTTTAAATGTTTACATTTTGAATGGTAATGTCTTAGTTTCAATGATTAGATTGAGAATGGTAATGTCTTAGTTTCAATGATTAGATTAAGAATGGTTATGTCTTAGTGTCAATGATTACTTTGAGAATGTTAATGTCTTAGTGTCAATGATTAGATTGAGAATGGTAATGTCTTAGTGTCAATGATTAGATTAAGAATGGTAATGACCTAGTTTCAATGATTTGATTCAGAATGGTAATGTCTAAGTGTCAATGATTACATTGAGAATGGTAATGTCTTAGTGTCAATGATTAGATAGAGAATGGTAATGTCTTAGTGTCTATGATTAGATTGAGAATGCTAATGTATTAGTGTCAATGGTTACATTGAGAATGGTAATGTGTTAGTGTAAATGATTATACTGAGAATGGTAATGTGTTAGTGTCAATGATTACTTTGAGAATGTTAATGTCTTAGTGTCAATGATTAGATTGAGAATGGTAATGTCTTAGTGTCAATGATTAGATTAAGAATGGTAATGACTTAGTGTAAATGATGACTTTCAGAATGATAATGTGTTAGTTTAAATGTTTACATTTTGAATGGTAATGTCTTAGTGTCAATGATTAGGTTGAGAATGGTAATGTCTTAGTGTCAATGATTAGATTGAGCATGATAATGACTTATGTCAATGATTAGATTGAGAATGCTAATGTATTAGTGTCTATGGTTACATTGAGAATGGTAATATGTTAGTGTAAATGATTAGACTGAGAATGGTAATGTGTTAGTGTCAATGACTACTTTGAGAATGTTAATGTCTTAGTGTCAATGATTAGATTGAGAATGGTTATGTCTTAGTGTCAATGATTAGATTAAGAATGGTAACGACCTAGTGTCAATGATTAGATTCAGAATGGTAATGTCTTAGTGTCAATGATTACATTACGAATGGTAATGTCTTAGTGTCAATGATTAGATTGAGAATGGTAATGTCTTAGTGTCTATGATTAGATTGAGAATGCTAATGTATTAGTGTCAATGGTTACATTGAGAATGGTAATGTCTTAGTGTCAATGATTAGATTAAGAATGGTAATGACCTAGTGTCAATGATTAGATTCAGAATGGTAATGTCTAAGTGTCAATGATTACATTGAGAATGGTAATGTCTTAGTGTCAATGATTAGATAGAGAATGGTAATGTCTTAGTGTCTATGATTAGATTGAGAATGCTAATGTATTAGTGTCAATGGTTACATTGAGAATGGTAATGTGTTAGTGTAAATGATTAGACTGAGAATGGTAATGTGTTAGTGTCAATGATTACTTTGAGAATGTTAATGTCTTAGTGTCAATGATTAGATTGAGAATAATAATGACCTAGTGTCAATGATGACTTTGAGAATGATAATGTGTTAGTTTAAATGTTTACATTTTGAATGGTAATGTCTTAGTGTCAATGATTAGTTTGAGAATGGTAATGTCTTAGTGTCAATGATTAGATTGAGAATGGTAATGTCTTAGTTTCAATGATTAGATTGAGAACGCTAATGTATTAGTGTCTATGGTTACATTGAGAATGGTAATGTGTTAGTGTAAATGATTAGACTGAGAATGGTAATGTGTTAGTGTCAATGATTACTTTTAGAATGTTAATGTCTTAGTGTCAATGATTAGATTGAGAATGGTAATGTCTTAGTGTCAATGATTAGATTTAGCATGGTAATGACTTTTTCAATGAAAACATTGAAAATGGTAATGAGTTAGTGTCAATGATTAGATTGGGAATGGAAATGACTTAGTGTCAATGATTAGATTGAGAATGCTAATATATTAGTGTCAATGGTTACATTGTGAATGGTAATGTGTTAGTGTAAATGATTAGACTGAGAATGGTAATGTCTTTGTGTCAATGAATATATTGAGAATGGTAATGTCTTAGTGTCAATGATTAGATTAAGAATGGTAATGACCTAGTGTCAATGATTAGATTCAGAATGGTAATGTCTAAGTGTCAATGATTACATTGAGAATGGTAATGTCTTAGTGTCAATGATTAGATTAACAATGCTAATGTATTAGTGTCAATGGTTACATTGAGAATGGTAATGTGTTAGTGTAAATGATTAGACTGAGAATGGTAATGTGTTAGTGTCAATGATTACTTTGAGAATGTTAATGTCTTAGTGTCAATGATTAGATTGAGAATGGTAATGTCTTAGTGTCAATGATTAGATTAAGAATGGTAATGACCTAGTGTCAATGATGACTTTGAGAATGATAATGTGTTAGTTTAAATGTTTACATTTTGAATGGTAATGTCTTAGTGTCAATGATTAGGTTGAGAATGGTAATGTCTTAGTGTCAATGATTAGATTAAGAATGGTTATGTCTTAGTGTCAATTATTACATTGAGAATGGTAATGTCTTAGTGTCTATGATTAAATTGAGAATAGTAATGACTTATGTCAATGAAAACATTGAAAATGGTAATGTGTTAGTGTCAATGACTAGATTGAGAATGGTAATGTTTTGGTGTCAATGATTAGATTGAGAATGGTAATGACCTAGTGTCAATGATTAGATTGAGAATGGTAATGTCTTATTGTCAATGATTAGATTAAGATTGGTAATGACTTATGTCAAAGAAAACATTGAAATAGTTAATGTGTTAGTGTCAATGACTAGATTGCGAATGGTAATGTTTTAGTGTCAATGATTAGATTGAGAATGGTAATGACTTAGTGTCAATGATAAGATTGAGAATGGTAATGACTTAGTGTCAATGATTTGATTGAAAATGCTAATGTATTAGTGTCTATGGTTACATTGAGAATGGTAATGTGTTAGTGTAAATGATTAGACTGAGAATGGTAATGTGTTAGTGTCAATGATTACTTTGAGAATGTTAATGTCTTAGTGTCAATGATTAGATTGAGAATGGTAATGTCTTAGTGTCAATGATTAGATTAAGAATGGTAATTACCTAGTGTCAATGATTAGATTCAGAATGGTAATGTCTTAGTGTCAATGATTACATTGAGAATGGTAATGTCTTAGTGTCAATGATTAGATTGAGAATGGTAATGTCTTAGTGTCTATGATTAGATTGAGAATGCTAATGTATTAGTGTCAATGGTTACATTGAGAATGGTAATGTGTTAGTGTAAATGATTAGACTGAGAATGCTAATGTATTAGTGTCTATGGTTACATTGAGAATGGTAATATGTTAGTGTAAATGATTAGACTGAGAATGGTAATGTGTTAGTGTCAATGACTACTTTGAGAATGTTAATGTCTTAGTGTCAATGATTAGATTGAGAATGGTTATGTCTTAGTGTCAATGATTAGATTAAGAATGGTAACGACCTAGTGTCAATGATTAGATTCAGAATGGTAATGTCTTAGTGTCAATGATTACATTACGAATGGTAATGTCTTAGTGTCAATGATTAGATTGAGAATGGTAATGTCTTAGTGTCTATGATTAGATTGAGAATGCTAATGTATTAGTGTCAATGGTTACATTGAGAATGGTAATGTCTTAGTGTCAATGATTAGATTAAGAATGGTAATGACCTAGTGTCAATGATTAGATTCAGAATGGTAATGTCTAAGTGTCAATGATTACATTGAGAATGGTAATGTCTTAGTGTCAATGATTAGATAGAGAATGGTAATGTCTTAGTGTCTATGATTAGATTGAGAATGCTAATGTATTAGTGTCAATGGTTACATTGAGAATGGTAATGTGTTAGTGTAAATGATTAGACTGAGAATGGTAATGTGTTAGTGTCAATGATTACTTTGAGAATGTTAATGTCTTAGTGTCAATGATTAGATTGAGAATAATAATGACCTAGTGTCAATGATGACTTTGAGAATGATAATGTGTTAGTTTAAATGTTTACATTTTGAATGGTAATGTCTTAGTGTCAATGATTAGGTTGAGAATGGTAATGTCTTAGTGTCAATGATTAGATTGAGAATGGTAATGTCTTAGTTTCAATGATTAGATTGAGAACGCTAATGTATTAGTGTCTATGGTTACATTGAGAATGGTAATGTGTTAGTGTAAATGATTAGACTGAGAATGGTAATGTGTTAGTGTCAATGATTACTTTTAGAATGTTAATGTCTTAGTGTCAATGATTAGATTGAGAATGGTAATGTCTTAGTGTCAATGATTAGATTTAGCATGGTAATGACTTTTTCAATGAAAACATTGAAAATGGTAATGAGTTAGTGTCAATGATTAGATTGGGAATGGAAATGACTTAGTGTCAATGATTAGATTGAGAATGCTAATATATTAGTGTCAATGGTTACATTGTGAATGGTAATGTGTTAGTGTAAATGATTAGACTGAGAATGGTAATGTCTTTGTGTCAATGAATATATTGAGAATGGTAATGTCTTAGTGTCAATGATTAGATTAAGAATGGTAATGACCTAGTGTCAATGATTAGATTCAGAATGGTAATGTCTAAGTGTCAATGATTACATTGAGAATGGTAATGTCTTAGTGTCAATGATTAGATTAACAATGCTAATGTATTAGTGTCAATGGTTACATTGAGAATGGTAATGTGTTAGTGTAAATGATTAGACTGAGAATGGTAATGTGTTAGTGTCAATGATTACTTTGAGAATGTTAATGTCTTAGTGTCAATGATTAGATTGAGAATGGTAATGTCTTAGTGTCAATGATTAGATTAAGAATGGTAATGACCTAGTGTCAATGATGACTTTGAGAATGATAATGTGTTAGTTTAAATGTTTACATTTTGAATGGTAATGTCTTAGTGTCAATGATTAGGTTGAGAATGGTAATGTCTTAGTGTCAATGATTAGATTAAGAATGGTTATGTCTTAGTGTCAATTATTACATTGAGAATGGTAATGTCTTAGTGTCTATGATTAAATTGAGAATAGTAATGACTTATGTCAATGAAAACATTGAAAATGGTAATGTGTTAGTGTCAATGACTAGATTGAGAATGGTAATGTTTTGGTGTCAATGATTAGATTGAGAATGGTAATGACCTAGTGTCAATGATTAGATTGAGAATGGTAATGTCTTATTGTCAATGATTAGATTAAGATTGGTAATGACTTATGTCAAAGAAAACATTGAAATAGTTAATGTGTTAGTGTCAATGACTAGATTGCGAATGGTAATGTTTTATTGTCAATGATTAGATTGAGAATGGTAATGACTTAGTGTCAATGATAAGATTGAGAATGGTAATGACTTAGTGTCAATGATTTGATTGAAAATGCTAATGTATTAGTGTCTATGGTTACATTGAGAATGGTAATGTGTTAGTGTAAATGATTAGACTGAGAATGGTAATGTGTTAGTGTCAATGATTACTTTGAGAATGTTAATGTCTTAGTGTCAATGATTAGATTGAGAATGGTAATGTCTTAGTGTCAATGATTAGATTAAGAATGGTAATTACCTAGTGTCAATGATTAGATTCAGAATGGTAATGTCTTAGTGTCAATGATTACATTGAGAATGGTAATGTCTTAGTGTCAATGATTAGATTGAGAATGGTAATGTCTTAGTGTCTATGATTAGATTGAGAATGCTAATGTATTAGTGTCAATGGTTACATTGAGAATGGTAATGTGTTAGTGTAAATGATTAGACTGAGAATGGTAATGTGTTAGTGTCAATGATTACTTTTAGAATGTTAATGTCTTAGTGTCAATGATTAGATTGAGAATGGTAATGTCTTAGTGTCAATGATTAGATTGAGCATGGTAATGACTTATGTCAATGAAAACATTGAAAATGGTAATGAGTTAGTGTCAATGATTAGATTGGGAATGGTAATGTCTTAGTGTCAATGATTAGATTGAGAATGGTAATGTCTTAGTGTCAATGATTAGATTGAAAATGCTAATGTATTAGTGTCAATGGTTACATTGTGAATGGTAATGTGTTAGTGTAAATGATTAGACTGAGAATGGTAATGTCTTAGTTTCAATGATTACTTTGAGAATGTTAATGTCTTAGTGTCAATGATTAGATTGAGAATGGTAATGTCTTAGTGTCAATGATTAGATGAAGAATGTTAATGTCTTAGTGTCAATGATTAGATTGAGAATGGTAATGTCTTAGTGTCAATGATTAGATTAAGAATGGTAATGACCTAGTGTCAATGATGACTTTGAGAATGATAATGTGTTAGTTTAAATGTTTACATTTTGAATGGTAATGTCTTAGTTTCAATGATTAGATTGAGAATGGTAATGTCTTAGTTTCAATGATTAGATTAAGAATGGTTATGTCTTAGTGTCAATTATTACATTGAGAATGGTAATGTCTTAGTGTCTATGATTAGATTGAGAATAGTAATGACTTATGTCAATGAAAACATTGAAAATGGTAATGTGTTAGTGTCAATGACTAGATTGAGAATGGTAATGTTTTAGTGTCAATGATTAGATTGAGAATGGTAATGAACTAGTGTCAATGATTAGATTGAGAATGGTAATGTCTTAGTGTCAATGATTAGATTAAGAATGGTAATGACTTATGTCAATGAAAACATTGAAAATGATAATGTGTTAGTGTCAATGATTAGATTGAGAATGGTAATGACTTATGTCAATGAAAACATTGAAATAGTTAATGTGTTAGTGTCAATGACTAGATTGAGAATGGTAATGTTTTAGTGTCAATGATTAGATTGAGAATGGTATTGTGTTAGTGTAAATGATTAGACTGAGAATGGTAATGTGTTAGTGTCAATGATTAGATTGAGAATGGTAATGTCTTAGTTTCAATGATTAGATTGAGCATGGTAATGACTTATGTCAATGAAAACATTGAAAATGGTAATGAGTTAGTGTCAATGATTACATTGGGAATGGTAATGTCTTAGTGTCAATGATTATAATGAGAATGGTAATGTGTTAGTGTCAATGATTAGATTGAGAATTTTAATGTGTTATTTCAAGGATAAGATTATGAATGGTAATGTGTTTGTGTAAATAATAAGATTGAGAATAGTATTGTGTTAGTGTAAATGATTAGACTGAGAATAGTAATGTGTTAGTGTCAATGATAAAATTATGAATGTTAATGTGATTGTGTAAATAATAAGATTGAGAATGGTATAGTATTAGTGTAAATGATTAGACTGAGAATGGTAATGTGTTAGTGTCAATTATTAGATTGAGAATGGTAATAATTTAGTGTCAATGTTTACATTTTGAATGGTAATGACCTAGTGTCAATGATTAGATTCAGAATGGCTATGTCTTAGTGTCAATGATTACTTTGAGAATGTTAATGTCTTAGTGTCAATGATTAGATTGAGAATGGTAATGTTTAAGTGTCAATGATTAGATTAAGAATGGTAATGACCTAGTGTCAATGATGACTTTGAGAATGGTAATGTATTAGTGTAAATGTTTACATTTTGAATGGAAATGTCTTAGTGTCAATGATTAGATTAAGCATGGTAATGACTTATGTCAATGAAAACATTAAAAATGGTAATGAGTTAGTGTCATAATTAGATTGGGAATGGTAATTTCTTAGTGTCAATGATTAAATTGAGAATGGTAATGACTTAGTGTCAATAGTTAGATTGAGAATGCTAATGTATTAGTGTCAATTGTTACATTGTGAATGGTAATGTGTTAGTGTAAATGATTAGACTGAGAATGGTAATGTGTTAGTGTCAATGATTACTTTGAGTATGTTAATGTCTTAGTGTCAATGATTAGATTGAGAATGGTAATGTCTTAGTGTCAATGATTAGATTAAAAATGGTAATGACCTAGTGTCAATGATTAGATTCAGAATGGTAATGTCTTAGTGTCAATGATTACATTGAGAATGGTAATGTCTTAGTGTCAATGATTAGATTGAGAATGGTAATGTCTTAGTGTCTATGATTGGATAGAGAATGGTAATGTTTTAGTGTCTATAAATAGTTTGAGAATTATAATGTGTTAGTGTCAATGAAAAGATTATGAATGGTAATGTGTTTGTGTCAATAATAAGATTGAGAATGGTATTGTGTTAGTGTAAATGATTAGACTGAGAATGGTAATGTGTTAGTGTCAATGATTAGATTAAGAATGGTAAAATTTTAGTGTCAATGATGACTTTGAAAATGGTAATATTTTAGTGTCAATGATTAGATTTAGAATGGTATTGTGTCAGTGTCAATGATTAGATTGAGAATAGTAACGTGTTTGTGTCAATGATGAGATTTAGAATGGTTTTGTGTCAGTGTCAATGATTAGATTGAGAATAGTAATGTGTTTGTGTCAATTATGAGATTTAGAATGGTATTTGTCATTGTCAAGGATTAAATTGAGAATAGTAATGTCTTAGTGCCAATGATAACAGTGTGAACGGTATGTCATAGTGCCAATGATAACAGTGTGAACGGTATGTCATAGTGCCAATAATGACAGTAAGAATGGTAATGTCTTAGTGTCATTGATTAGATTGAGAATGGTAATGTCTTGGTGTCAATGATTACATTGAGAATGGTAATGTATTATTGTAAATGATTATATTAAGAATGGTAATGTCTTATTGTCAATGATAACAGTGAGAATGGTAATGTCTTATAGTCAATGATTACATTGAGAATGGTAATGTCATAGTGCCAATAATGACAAGAAGAATGATAATGTCTTAGTGTAAATGATTAGATTGAGAATGGTAATGTCTAAGTGAAAATGATTACAATAAGACTAATATGTAAATGATTAGATTAAGAATGGTAATGACTTAGTGTCAATGATTACATTGAGAATGGTAATGTCTTTTTGTCAGTGATTACATTGAGAATGGTAATGTCTTAGTGTCAATGATTAGATTAAGAATGGTTATGTTTTAGTGTCCATGATTACATTGAGAATGGTAATGTTTTATTGTCAATGATTACATTGAAAATGGTAATGTCTAAGTGTCAATAAATACATTGAGAATGTATTGTCAATGATTAGATTAAGAATGGTAATGACTTAGTATCAATGATTAGATTAAGAATAATAATGACTTAGTGTCAATGATAACATTGAAAATGGAAATGTGTTAGTGTCAATGATTAGATTGAGAATGGTAATGTTTTAGTGTCAATGATTACATTCAGAATGGTAATGTCTTTTTGTCAATGATTAGATTGAGAATTATAATGTGTTAGTGTCAATGAAATGATTATGAATGGTAATGTGTTTGTGTCAATAATAAGATTGAAAAAGGTATTGTGTTAGTGTAAATGATTAGACTGAGAATGGTAATGTGTTAGTTTCAATGATTAGATTGAGAATGGTAAAGTTTTAGTGTCAATGATGACTTTGAGAATGGTAATGTGTTAGTGTCAATGATTACATTTTGAATGGTTATGTCTTAGTGTCAATGATTAGATTGAGAATAATAATGTCTTAGTGACAATTATTTGATTGAGCATGGTAATGACTTATGTCAATGAAAAAATTAAAAATGGTAATGAGTTAGTGTCAATGATTAGATTGAGAATGGTAATGTCTTAGTGTCAATGATTAGATTGAGAATGGTAATGACTTAGTGTCAATGATTATATTGAGAATGGTAATGTGTTAGTGTCAATGATTAGATTGAGAATTCTAATTTGTTAGAGTCAATGATAAGATTATGAATGGTAATGTGTTTGTTTCAATAATAAAATTGAGAATGGTATTGTGTTAGTGTAAATGATTAGATTGAGAATGGTAATGTCTTAGTGTCAATGATTAGATTGAGAATAGTAATGTCTTAGTGTCAATGATGAGATTGAGAATGGTAATGTCTTAGTGTCAATGATTACATTAAGAATGGTAATGACTTAGTGTAATTTATTGGATTGAGAATGGTAATGTGTTAGTGTCAATGATTAGAATGAGAATAGTAATGTGTTAGTGTCAATGAGAAAATTATGAATGTTAATGTGAATGTGTAAATAATAAGATTGAGAATGGTATAGTGTTAGTGTAAATGATTAGACTGAGAATGGTAATGTGTTAGTGTCAATGATTAGATTGATAATGGTAAAGATTTAGTGTCAATGATGACTTTGAGAATGGTAATGTGTTAGTGTCAATTATTACATTTTGAATGGTAATGTCTTAGTGTCAATGATTAGATTGAGAATGTTAATGTCTTAGTGTCAATGATGACTTTGAAAATAGTAATGTGTTAGTGTCAATGATTACATTGAGAATGGTAATGTGTTAGTTTAAATAATTACATTGAGAATGGTAATGTTTTAGTATCAATGATTAGATTTAGAATGGTAATGACTTAGTGTCAATGATTATATTGAGAATGGTAATGTGTTAGTGTCAATGATTAGAATGAGAATAGTAATGTGTTAGTGTCAATGAGAAAATTATGAATGTTAATGTGATTGTGTAAATAATAAGATTGAGAATGGTATAGTGTTAGTGTAAATGATTAGACTGAGAATGGTAATGTGTTAGTGTCAATGATTACATTTTGAATAGTTATGTCTTAGTGTCAATGATTAGATTGAGAATGGTAATGTCTTAGTGTCAATTATTAGATTGAGCATGGTAATGACTTATGTCAATGAAAAAATTCAAAATGGTAATGAGTTAGTGTCAATGATTAGATTGAGAATGGTAATGTCTTAGTGTCAATGATTAGATTGAGAATGGTAATGACTTAGTATCAATGATTATATTGAGAATGGTAATGTGTTAGTGTCAATGATTAGATTGAGAATTCTAATTTGTTAGAGTCAATTATAAGATTATGAATGGTAATGTGTTTGTTTCAATAATAAAATTGAGAATTGTATTGTGTTAGTGTAAATGATTAGACTGAGAATGGTAATGTGTTAGTGTCAATGATTAGATTGATAATGGTAAAGATTTAGTGTCAATGATGACTTTGAGAATGGTAATGTGTTAGTGTCAATTATTACATTTTGAATGGTAATGTCTTAGTGTCAATGATTAGATTGAGATTGGTAATGTCTTAGTGTCAATGATGACTTTGAAAATAGTAATGTGTTAGTGTCAATGATTACATTGAGAATGGTAATGTGTTAGTGTAAATAATTACATTGAGAATGGTAATGTTTTAGTGTCAATGATTAGATTTAGAATGGTAATGACTTAGTGTCAATGATTATATTGAGAATGGTAATGTCATAGTGTCAATGATTAGAATGAGAATAGTAATGTGTTAGTGTCAATGAGAAAATTATGAATGTTAATGTGATTGTGTAAATAATAAGATTGAGAATGGTATAGTGTTAGTGTAAATGATTAGACTGAGAATGGTAATGTGTTAGTGTCAATGATTAGATTGATAATGGTAAAGATTTAGTGTCAATGATGACTTTGAGAATGGTAATGTGTTAGTGTCAATGATTACATTTTGAATGGTAATGTCTTAGTGTCAATGATTAGATTGAGAATGGGAATGTCTTAGTGTCAATGATTAGATTGAGCATGGTAATGACTTATGTCAATGAAAACATTGAAAATGGTAATGAGTTAGTGTAAATGATTAGATTGGGAATGGTAATGTCTTAGTGTCAATGATTAGATTGAGAATGGTAATGACTTAGTGTCAATGATTAGATTGAGAATGCTAATGTATTAGTGTCAATGGTTACATTAAGAATGGTAATGTGTTAGTGTAAATAATTTGACTGAGAATGGTAATGTGTTAGTGTCAATGATTACTTTGAGAATGTTAATGTCTTAGTGTCAATGATTAAATTGAGAATGGTAATGTCTTAGTGTCAATGATTAGATTAAGAATGGTAATGACCTAGTGTTAATCATTAGATTCAGAATGGTAATGTCTTAGTGTCAATGATTACATTGAGAATGGTAATGTCTTATTGTCAATGATTACATTGAGAATGCTATGTCAATGATTACTTTAAGAATGGTAATGTTTTAGTGTCAATGATTACATTGAGAATGGTAATGTCTAAGTTTCAATGATTACATTTAGAATATTATGTCAATGATTAGATTGAGAATGGTAATGTGTTAGTGTCAATGATCAGATGGAGAATGGTAATCTGTTAGTGTCAATAAGTAGATTGAGAATGGTTATGTCTTAGTGTCAATAATTAGATTTAGAATGGTAATGTCTAAGTGTCAACAATTAGATTGAGAAATATAATGAGTTAGTTTTAATGATAAGATTATGAATAGTAATTTGTTAGTGTCAATGATGACATTGGGAATGGTAATGTCTTAGTGTCAATGATTAGATTGAGAATGGTAATGTCTTAGTGTCTATGATTGGATAGAGAATGGTAATGTTTTAGTGTCAATAATTAGATTGAGATTGGTAATGTCTTAGTGTCAATGAATAGTTTGAGAATTATAATGTGTTAGTGTCAATGAAAAGATTATGAATAGTAATGTGTTTGTGTCAATTATGAGATTGAGAATGTTATTGTGTCATTGTCAAGGATTAAATTGAGAATAGCAATGTCTTAGTGCCAATGATAACAGTGTGAACGGTATGTCATAGAGCCAATAATGACAGTAAGAATGGTAATGTCTTAGTGTCATTGATTAGATTGAGAATGGTAATGTCTTGGTGTCAATGATTACATTGAGAATGGTAATGTATTAGTGTAAATGATTATATTAAGAATGGTAATGTCTTATTGTCAATGATAACAGTGAGAATGGTAATGTCTTATAGTCAATGATTACATTGAGAATGGTAATGTCATAGTGCCAATAATGACAAGAAGAATGGTAATGTCTTAGTGTAAATGATTAGATTGAGAATGGTAATGTCTAAGTGACAATGATTACAATAAGAATAATATGTAAATGATTAGATTAAGAATGGTAATGACTTAGTGTCAATGATTACATTGAGAATGGTAATTTCTTTTTGTCAGTGATTACATTGAGAATGGTAATGTTTTAGTGTCAATGATTAGATTTAGAATGGTAATGTTTTAGTGTCCATGATTACATTGAGAATGGTAATGTTTTATTGTCAATGATTACATTGAAAATGGTAATCTCTAAGTGTCAATAAATACATTGAGAATGTATTTTCAATGATTAGATTCAGAATGGTAATGTCTTAGTGTCAATGATTACATTGAGAATGGTAATGTCTTATTGTCAATGATTACATTGAGAATGCTATGTCAATGATTACTTTAAGAATGGTAATGTTTTAGTGTCAATGATTACATTGAGAATGGTAATGTCTAAGTTTCAATGATTACATTTAGAATATTATGTCAATGATTAGATTGAGAATGGTAATGTGTTAGTGTCAATGATCAGATGGAGAATGGTAATCTGTTAGTGTCAATAAGTAGATTGAGAATGGTTATGTCTTAGTGTCAATAATTAGATTTAGAATGGTAATGTCTAAGTGTCAACAATTAGATTGAGAAATATAATGAGTTAGTTTTAATGATAAGATTATGAATAGTAATTTGTTAGTGTCAATGATGACATTGGGAATGGTAATGTCTTAGTGTCAATGATTAGATTGAGAATGGTAATGTCTTAGTGTCTATGATTGGATAGAGAATGGTAATGTTTTAGTGTCAATAATTAGATTGAGATTGGTAATGTCTTAGTGTCAATGAATAGTTTGAGAATTATAATGTGTTAGTGTCAATGAAAAGATTATGAATAGTAATGTGTTTGTGTCAATTATGAGATTGAGAATGTTATTGTGTCATTGTCAAGGATTAAATTGAGAATAGCAATGTCTTAGTGCCAATGATAACAGTGTGAACGGTATGTCATAGAGCCAATAATGACAGTAAGAATGGTAATGTCTTAGTGTCATTGATTAGATTGAGAATGGTAATGTCTTGGTGTCAATGATTACATTGAGAATGGTAATGTCTTGGTGTCAATGATTACATTGAGAATGGTAATGTATTAGTGTAAATGATTATATTAAGAATGGTAATGTCTTATTGTCAATGATAACAGTGAGAATGGTAATGTCTTATAGTCAATGATTACATTGAGAATGGTAATGTCATAGTGCCAATAATGACAAGAAGAATGGTAATGTCTTAGTGTAAATGATTAGATTGAGAATGGTAATGTCTAAGTGACAATGATTACAATAAGAATAATATGTAAATGATTAGATTAAGAATGGTAATGACTTAGTGTCAATGATTACATTGAGAATGGTAATGTCTTTTTGTCAGTGATTACATTGAGAATGGTAATGTTTTAGTGTCAATGATTAGATTTAGAATGGTAATGTTTTAGTGTCCATGATTACATTGAGAATGGTAATGTTTTATTGTCAATGATTACATTGAAAATGGTAATCTCTAAGTGTCAATAAATACATTGAGAATGTATTTTCACTGATTAGATTAAGAATGGTAATGACCTAGTGTCAATGATTAGAATCAGAATGGTAATGTCTTAGTGTAAATGATTACATTGAGAATGGTAATGTCTTAGTGTCAATGATTAGATTGAGAATGGTAATGTCTTAGGGTCAATGATTAGATTAAGAATGTAATGACCTAGTGTCAATGATTAGATTCAGAATGGTAATGTCTTAGTGTCAATGATTACTTTGAGAATGTTAATGTCCTAGTGTCAATGATTAGATTGAGAATGGTAATGTCTTAGTGTCAATGATTAGATTAAGAATGGTAATGACCTAGTGTCAATGATGACTTTGAGAATGGTAATGTGTTAGTGTAAATGTTTACATTTTGAATGGAAATGTCTTAGTGTCAATGATTAGATTGAGAATGGTAATGTCTTAGTGTCAATGATTAGATTAAGCATGGTAATGACTTATGTCAATGAAAACATTAAAAATGGTAATGAGTTAGTGTCATAATTAGATTGGGAATGGTAATTTCTTAGTGTCAATGATTAAATTGAGAATGGTAATGACTTAGTGTCAATAATAAGATTGAGAATGCTAATGTATTAGTGTCAATGGTTACATTGTAAATGGTAATGTGTTAGTGTAAATGATTAGACTGAGAATGGTAATGTGTTAGTGTCAATGATTACTTTGAGTATGTTAATGTCTTAGTGTCAATGATTAGATTGAGAATTATAATGTGTTAGTGTCAATGAAAAGATTATGAATAGTAATGTGTTTGTGTCAATTATGAGATTGAGAATGTTATTGTGTCATTGTCAAGGATTAAATTGAGAATAGCAATGTCTTAGTGCCAATGATAACAGTGTGAACGGTATGTCATAGAACCAATAATGACAGTAAGAATGGTAATGTCTTAGTGTCATTGATTAGATTGAGAATGGTAATGTCTTGGTGTCAATGATTACATTGAGAATGGTAATGTCTTGGTGTCAATGATTACATTGAGAATGGTAATGTATTAGTGTAAATGATTATATTAAGAATGGTAATGTCTTATTGTCAATGATAACAGTGAGAATGGTAATGTCTTATAGTCAATGATTACATTGAGAATGGTAATGTCATAGTGCCAATAATGACAAGAAGAATGGTAATGTCTTAGTGTAAATGATTAGATTGAGAATGGTAATGTCTAAGTGACAATGATTACAATAAGAATAATATGTAAATGATTAGATTAAGAATGGTAATGACTTAGTGTCAATGATTACATTGAGAATGGTAATGTCTTTTTGTCAGTGATTACATTGAGAATGGTAATGTTTTAGTGTCAATGATTAGATTTAGAATGGTAATGTTTTAGTGTCCATGATTACATTGAGAATGGTAATGTTTTATTGTCAATGATTACATTGAAAATGGTAATCTCTAAGTGTCAATAAATACATTGAGAATGTATTTTCACTGATTAGATTAAGAATGGTAATGACCTAGTGTCAATGATTAGAATCAGAATGGTAATGTCTTAGTGTAAATGATTACATTGAGAATGGTAATGTCTTAGTGTCAATGATTAGATTGAGAATGGTAATGTCTTAGGGTCAATGATTAGATTAAGAATGTAATGACCTAGTGTCAATGATTAGATTCAGAATGGTAATGTCTTAGTGTCAATGATTACTTTGAGAATGTTAATGTCCTAGTGTCAATGATTAGATTGAGAATGGTAATGTCTTAGTGTCAATGATTAGATTAAGAATGGTAATGACCTAGTGTCAATGATGACTTTGAGAATGGTAATGTGTTAGTGTAAATGTTTACATTTTGAATGGAAATGTCTTAGTGTCAATGATTAGATTGAGAATGGTAATGTCTTAGTGTCAATGATTAGATTAAGCATGGTAATGACTTATGTCAATGAAAACATTAAAAATGGTAATGAGTTAGTGTCATAATTAGATTGGGAATGGTAATTTCTTAGTGTCAATGATTAAATTGAGATTGGTAATGACTTAGTGTCAATAATTAGATTGAGAATGCTAATGTATTAGTGTCAATGGTTACATTGTAAATGGTAATGTGTTAGTGTAAATGATTAGACTGAGAATGGTAATGTGTTAGTGTCAATGATTACTTTGAGTATGTTAATGTCTTAGTGTCAATGATTAGATTGAGAATGGTAATGTCTTAGTGTCAATGATTAGATTAAGAATGGTAATGACCTAGTGTCAATGATTAGATTCAGAATGGTAATGTCTTAGTGTCAATGATTACATTGAGAATGGTAATGTCTTAGTGTCAATGATTACATTGAGAATGGTAATGTCTTAGTGTCTATGATTAGGGTGAGAATGCTAATGTATTAGTGTCAATGGTTACATTGAGAATGGTAATGTGTTAGTGTAAATGATTAGACTGAGATTGGTAATGTGTTAGTGTCAATGATTACTTTGAGAATGTTAATGTCTTAGTGTCAATGATTAGATCGAGAATGGTAATGTCTTAGTGTCAATGATTAGATTAAGAATGGTAATGACCTAGTGTCAATCATTAGATTCATAATGGTAATGTCTTAGTGTCAATGATTACATTGAGAATGGTAATGTCTTAGTGTTTATGATTGGATTGAGAATGGTAATGTCTTAGTGTCAATGATTACATTGAGAATGGTAATGTCTTAGTGTCAATGATTACATTGAGAATGGTAATGTCTTAGTGTCAATGATTAGATTAAGAATGGTAATGACCTAGTGTCAATGATGACTTTGAGAATGGTAATGTGTTAGTGTAAATGTTTACATTTTGAATGGAAATGTCTTAGTGTCAATGATTAGATTGAGAATGATAATGTCTTAGTGTCAATGATTAGATTAAGCATGGTAATCACTTATGTCAATGAAAACATTAAAAATGGTAATGAGTTAGTGTCATAATTAGATTGGGAATGGTAATTTCTTAGTGTCAATGATTACATTGAGAATGGTAATGTCTAAGTTTCAATGATTACATTGAGAATATTATGTCCATGATTAGATTAAGAATGGTAATGACTTAGTGTCAATGATTAGATTGAGAATGGTAATGTGTTAGTGTCAATGATCAGATGGAGAATGGTTATCTGTTAGTGTCAATAAGTAGATTGAGAATTGTTATGTCTTAGTGTCAATAATTAGATTTAGAATGGTAATGTCTAAATGTCAACAATTAGATTGAGAAATATAATGAGTTAGTTTTAATGATAATATTATGAATGGTAATTTGTTAGTGTCAATGATGACATTGAAAATGGTAATGTCTTAGTGTCAATGATTAGATTGAGAATGGTAATGTCTTATTGTCTATGATTGGATAGAGAATGGTAATGTTTTAGTGTCAATAATTAGATTGAGATTGGTAATGTCTTAGTGTCAATGAATAAATTGAGAATTATAATGTGTTAGTGTCAATGAAAAGATTATGAATGGTAATGTGTTTGTGTCAATAATAAGATTGAGAATGGTATTGTTTTAGTGTAAATGATTAGACTGAGAATGGTAATGTGTTAGTGTCAATGATCAGATTAAGAATGAAAAAGTTTTAGTGTCAATGATGACTTTGAAAATGGTAATATGTTAGTGTCAATGATTAGATTTAGAATGGTATTGTGTCAGTGTCAATGATTAGATTTAAAATAGTAATGTGTTTGTGTCAATGATGAGATTTAGAATGGTTTTGTGTCAGTGTCAATGATTAGATTGAGAATAGTAATGTGTTTGTGTCAATTATGAGATTGAGAATGGTATTGTGTCATTGTCAAGGATTAATTTGAGAATAGTAATGTCTTAGTGCCAATGATAACAGTGTGAACGGTATGTCATAGAGCCAATAATGACAGTAAGAATGGTAATGTCTTAGTGTCATTGATTAGATTGAGAATGGTAATGTCTTGGTGTCAATGATTACATTGAGAATGGTAATGTATTAGTGTAAATGATTATATTAAGAATGGTAATGTCTTATTGTCAATGATAACAGTGAGAATGGTAATGTCTTATAGTCATTGATTACATTGAGAATGGTAATGTCATAGTGCCAATAATGACAAGAAGAATGGTAATGTCTTAGTGTAAATGATTAGATTGAGAATGGTAATGTCTAAGTGACAATGATTACAATAAGAATAATATGTAAATGATTAGATTAAGAATGGTAATGACTTAGTGTCAATGATTACATTGAGAATGGTAATGTCTTTTTGTCAGTGATTACATTGAGAATGGTAATGTTTTAGTGTCAATGATTAGATTTAGAATGGTAATGTTTTAGTGTCCATGATTACATTGAGAATGGTAATGTTTTATTGTCAATGATTACATTGAAAATGGTAATCTCTAAGTGTCAATAAATACATTGAGAATGTATTTTCAATGATTAGATTAAGAATGGTAATGACCTAGTGTCAATGATAAGATTCAGAATGGTAATGTCTTAGTGTAAATGATTACATTGAGAATGGTAATGTCTTAGTGTCAATGATTAGATTGAGAATGGTAATGTCTTAGTGTCAATGATGACTTTGAGAATGGTAATGTGTTAGTGTCAATTATTACATTTTGAATGGTAATGTCTTAGTGTCAATGATTAGATTGAGAATGGTAATGTCTTAGTGTCAATGATGACTTTGAAAATAGTAATGTTTAGTGTCAATGATTACATTGAGAATGGTAATGTGTTAGTGTCAATGATTAGATTTAGAATGGTAATGACTTAGTGTCAATGATTATATTGAGAATGGTAATGTGTTAGTGTCAATGATTAGAATGAGAATAGTAATGTGTTAGTGTCAATGAGAAAATTATGAATGTTAATGTGATTGTGTAAATAATAAGATTGAGAATGGAATAGTGTTAGTGTAAATGATTAGACTGAGAATGGTAATGTGTTAGTGTCAATGATTAGATTGATAATGGTAAAGATTTAGTGTCAATGATGACTTTGAGAATGGTAATGTGTTAGTGTCAATGATTACATTTTGAATGGTAATGTCTTAGTGTCAATGATTAGATTGAGAATGGGAATGTCTTAGTGTCAATGATTAGATTGAGCATGGTAATGTCTTATAGTCAATGATTACATTGAGAATGGTTATGTCATAGTGCCAATAATGACAAGAAGAATGGTAATGTCTTAGTGTAAATGATTAGATTGAGAATGGTAATGTCTAAGTGACAATGATTACAATAAGAATAATATGTAAATGATTAGATTAAGAATGGTAATGACTTTTTGTCAGTGATTACATTGAGAATGGTAATGTCTTAGTGTCAATGATTAGATTAAGAATGGTAATGTTTTAGTGTCAATGATTACATTGAGAATGGTAATGTTTTAGTGTCAATGATTACATTGAAAATGGTAATGTCTAAGTGTCAATAAATACATTGAGAATGTTATGTCAATGATTAGATTAAGAATGGTAATGACTTAGTGTAAATGATTAGATTAAGAATGGTAATGACTTAGTGTCAATGATAACATTGAAAATGGAAATGTGTTAGTGTCAATGATTAGATTGAGAATGGTAATATTTTAGTGTCAATGATTACATTCAGAATGGTAATGTTTTTTTGTCAATGATTAGATTGAGAATTATAATGTGTTAGAGTCAATGAAATGATTATGAATGGTAATGTGTTTCTGTCAATAATAAGATTGAGAATAGTATTGTGTTAGTGTAAATGATTAGACTGAGAATGGTAATGTGTTAGTGTCAATGATTGGATTAAGAATGGTAAAGTTTTAGTGTCAATGATGACTTTGAAAATGGTAATGTGTAAGTGTCAATGATTACATTGAGAATGGTAATGTCTTAGTGTCAATGATTAGATTGAGAATGGTAATGTCTTAGTGTCAATAATTAGATTGAGAATGGTAATGACTTAGTCTCAATAATTAGATTGAGAATGGAAATGTTTTAGTGTCAATGATGACTTTAAGAATGGCAATGTCTTATTGTCAACAGTTACATTAATAATGTTGTGTCAATAATTAGATATAGAATTGTAATTTCTTAGTGTCAATGATTAGATTGAGAATGGTAATGTCTTAGTGTCATTGATTAGATTAAGAATGGTACTTTCTTATTGTCAATTATGTCATTGACACTTGTAATGTTTTATTATCAATGATTACATTGAGAATGGTAATGTCTCAGTGTCAATAATTACGTTGAGAATGTTATGTCAATGATTAGATTAAGAATGTTAATGACTAAGTGTAAATGATTACATTGAGAATGGTAATGTCTTATTGTCTATGATTACATTGAAAATGATAATGTCTTAGTGTCAAAGATTAGATTAAGGAATGTAATGTTTTAGTTTTAATGATTACATTGAGAATGGTAATGTTTTAGTGTCAATAATTACATTGAGAATGGTAATGTCTAAGTGTCAATGATTACATTGAGAATGTTATGTCAATGATTAGAATTAGAATATAATGTCTTAGTTACAATGATAAGATTAAGAATGGTAATGATTTAGTGTCAATGATTACATTTAGAATGGTAATGTGTTAGTGTCAATGTTTAGACGGAGAATGGTAATGTGTTAGTGTCAATGATTAGATTGAGAATGGTAATGAATTAGTGTCAATGATTACATTGAGAATGGTAATGTCTAAGTGTCAATGATTACATTGAGAATGTTATGTCCATGATTAGATTGAGAATGGTAATGTGTTAGTGTCAATGGTTTTATTGAGAATGGTAATGTGTTAGTGTCAATGATCAGATGGAGAATGTTAATGTGTTAGTGTCAATGAGTAGATTGAGAATGGTAATGTTTTAGTGTCAATGATTAGATTGAGAAAGGTAAAGTCTTAGTGTCAATAATTAGATTTAGAATGGTAATGTCTAAGTGTCAACAATTAGATTGAGAATTTAGTTAGTTTTAATGATAAAATTATGAATGGTAATGTGTTTGAGTCAATGATTAGATTGAGAATGGTAATTTGTTAGTGTCAATGATTACATTGGGAATGGTAATGTCTTAGTGTCAATGATTAGATTGAGAATGGTAATGTCTTAGTGTCTATGATTGGATTGAGAATGGTAATGTTTTAGTGTCAATGATTAGATTGAAAATTGTAATGATTTAGTGTTATTGATTACATTAAGAATGGTAATGTCTTATTGTCAATAATTACATTGAGAATAGTAATGTCTAATTGCCAATGATAACAGTGAGAATGCTAATGTCTTAGTGTCAATGATAACATTAAAAATGGTAATGTGTTAGTGTCAATGATTAGATTGAGAATATAATGTCTTATTGTCAATTATTACATTGAGAATGCTATGTCAATGATTACTTTGAAAATGGTAATTTCTTAGTGTCAATGATTAGATTGAGAATGGTAATGTGTTAGTGTCAATGATTAGATTGAAAATGCTAATGACTTAGTGTCAATGATTAGATTGAGAATGGTAATGTATTAGTGTCAATGATGACTTTGAGAATGGTAATGTCTTATTGTTAACAATTACATTAATAATGTTATGTCAATGATTAAATTAAGAATGGTAATTTCTTAGTGTCAATGATTAGATTGAGAATGGTAATTCTTTAGTGTCAATGATGACATTGAGAATGGTAATGTGTCAGTGTCAATGATTACTTTGAGAACGGTAATGTCTTATTGTCAATGATTACATTGAGAATGCTATGTCAATGATTAATTTGAGAATGGTAATGTCTTAGTGTCAATGATTAGATTGAGAATGGAAATGTTTTAGTGTCAATGATTAGATTGAGAATGGAAATGTTTTAGTGTCAATGATTACATTGAGAATGGTAATGTTTTAGTGTCAATGATTAGATTGAGAATGGTAATGTATTAGTGTCAATGATTACATTGAGAATGTAATGTCTTAGTGTTAATGATAACATAGAGAATAGTAATGTCATAGTGTCAATGTTTACATTGAGAATGTTATATTAATTGTTAGATTGAGAATGGTAATGTTTTAGTGTCAATGATTAGATTAGGAATGGTAATGACTTAGTGTCAATGATTACATTGGGATTGGTACTGTCTTATTGTCAGAGATAAGATTGAGAATGGAAATGTTTTAGTGTCAATGATTAGATTGAGAATGTTAATTTCTTAGTGTACATGATAAGATTGAGAATATAATGTCTTAGTGTAAATGATAACATTGAGAATGGTAATATCTTAGCATCAATGATTACACTGAGAATGCTATGTCAATGATTAGATTGAGAATGGTAATGTCTTAGTGTCAATGATTAGATTGAGAATGTTAATTTCTTAGCGTACATGATTAGATTGAGAATATAATGTCTTAGTGTCAATGATTACATTGAGATTGGTAATGTCTTAGTGTCAACGATTAGATTGAGAATGGTAATGTTTTAGTGTCAATGATTAGATTGAGAATGGTAATGTCTTAGTGTTAATGATTATATTGAGAATGGTAATGTCTTAGTGTCAATGATGACTTTGAGAATGGTAATGTGTTAGTGTCAATGATTACATTGATAATGGTAATGTCTTATTGTCAATGATTACATTGAGATTGCTAAGTGAATGATTACAATGAAAATGGTAACATCTCTAACATCATTGATTAGATTTATAATGGTAATGCCTTAGTGTCAATGATTAGATTTAGAATGGTAATGTCTTAGTGACAATGATTACATTGAGAATGGTATTCTGTTAGTGTCAATGATTAGATTGAGAATGGTAATGTGTTAGTGTCAATGATAAGATTATGAATGGTAATGTGTTTTTGTCAATGATAAGATTGCGAATGATATTGTTTTAGTGTTAATGATTAGACTAAGAACGGTTATGTGTTAGTGTCAATGATAAGATGTAGAATGGTAATGTTTCAGTGTCAATGATGACTAAGTTTTAGAGGATGTCAGGAGGAGCATACCAGTTTACAGCAACTTCTATTAGTGACCATAAAAAAAGCAATTAAAAAAGGATTATAAGTTAATCAATTACAATCTTAGAAGCCCAACTACTAAGTTCTCTAAGTAATAAACTCACTTTAATTTGTATAACACTTTGAGAAAGTTTTCTCTATTAAATTTCCTACTTTCTGAACTATTATTTTATGTAATAAATATTCGTCTGCCAGAGAGGAGTTAGTGATTATTTTATCCATAATATGTGATGTGTTTAATTAAGAATACAAGAACACTACATCAAGGTCAGAAGAGGCCCAAATACCATTCAATCAACATTCACACCATTCAAGATGGTACAAATGGTTAGATTGAGAATGGTAATGTCTTAGTGTCAATGATTACATTAAGAATAGCAATGTCTTAGTGTCAATGATAACAGTGAGAATGGTAATGTCTTATTGTCACTGATTACATTGAAAATGGTAATGTCTTAGTGTCAATGATTTCATTGAGAATGGTAATGTCTTAGTATCAATGATTACATTGAGAATGTTATGTCAATGATTAGATTGAGAATGGTAACATTTTAACGTCATTGATTAGATTGAGAATGGTAATGCCTTAGTGTCAATGATTACATTGAGAATGGTAATGCCTTAGTGTCAATGATTAGATTGAGAATGGTAATGTCTTAGTGTCAATGATTAGATTGAGAAAGGTAATGCCTTAGTGTCAATGATTAGATTAAGAATTATAATGTGTAAGTGTCAATGATAAGATTGAAAATGGTATTGTGTTAGTGTCAATGATTAGACTGATAATGGTTATGTGTTAGTGTCAATGATTAGACTGAGAATGTTTCAGTCTCAATGATGACTAAGTTTTGGAGGATTTCAGGAGGAGCATACCAGTTTACAGCAACTTTTATTAGTGACCATAAAAAGAGCAATTAAAAAAGGATTATAAGTTAACCAATTACAATCTTAGAACTACTAAGTACTCTAAGTAGTAAACTCACTTTAATTTTTATGATAACACTTTGAAAAAGTTTTCTCTATTAAATCAATTATATTTTATGAGTCAAACAAACATGGTTAAAGGAGACGAATCACAATATAATCATATGTAGTGTAAACAAAGATTTGATAATTTGACTAAAAAAAAGCACAATGTCATTGTATTCACAAGAATTCATTTAATCTCGTTTTCACTATGCATGAAGATAAACATATTCCCCTTTTCTAAAGACTCAATATTCAAACTTTTGCACAATGTAATCTTATATGTACACGAAGATGGCTGCAAAGTCTTGAAAACAAACAAAAAATGAACTATATCTGGATCATTAAATTAGGTTTGGTCTAAGTCTACCTTGTTTCTCAATATCTCTATTATACACTGCTAATCTACGTATAAATCATTACGCTGCTTGGCTTTGTAGCACTGGCAAAGATATATATATATATATATATATATATATATATATATATATATATATATATTGTAACGTTTCTCACTACCCAGGCACTCTGCAAACTGCACCACACGACACAACCAATTAAAAGAACTTGACAACTCAGGGCTAAAAAACAGTTTATATCAAATACATCACAGCCAGACAGGGGACCAGACAAAAGTAGATTTACCGGTACCAGCATTTTAGTACATTTTAGTTTTGAAAACGATTTTAAGGTGGTAGAGGAGACAATTGCAAGCCCGCTAAAGCTTAAAATCCGTAAATGTTCACATTACCTAGCTAATGTTTGAATTGGGTTGGACATAGTTGGTGCATAAGCAAACATTAGAGTTGCATTAGAGAATAATCCATTTGGTTTATTGGCTTGACCACATAACAGACGTTGAAATCCTTGAGTTATCACAGATAAACAGTATCCATGCCACAGCAGCAATAACGTTGGAGGGTCAACAAAAAATTACAAAGATACCCTTAAGAGTTCTCTCAAGGTGTGTGAGGGAAACGATCCTTTCTCATTGCCTGAGGCCGTGAGTGTCGTGTTTCATGATATAAGATAAGGAGCTCGGTAATCAACAAAAAACATAGATCTAAGAATAAAAAAAAACGGAAAGTGAGAAAAGAAGCAGGCATATCTGCAGCAAACCCAAGTTACCAATGCCGTCTAATAGGTCGGCTTTTTTAAAGTAAAAAATTGGACTCCATAGCCATCTTCAAATTCATAGAAAATGGGAAATAATCTCATCTTAAGTTACGAAGGAGGAGCTATATATTAAAGCTAGCTGATCTGCTCATTAACTGATTAGCTATCGGTTACGTTAATGTGCGAAATCGACATTTTGCCTCTAAATATAGGCATAATGTTCATATTAACGGTTTAAGTACTCTTAGGGTTAGGATAGGGTTGCAAGCTCCTGCAAATAACTATAAAATAATAATTCAATTTATTAAGCGCTGTTAACAAAGCACTATAAACTCTTGCAGAGCTGACTTTTTGTGTCAAAACGCAAGAGTTAAGTCGAAGATAACTACAACATTACGTAGTACCTGGACAAGTGGATCCTGGTTGTTGGTGATAAATACAAAATGTGTACTCTTCTAATTCTGTTCTAATGTTGCTGCTCGGCGGTCTGGAAGTTCAACAAGAAAACAGCGCCCACTTTCTCTTTCTACTGCGCCAAATACCTATATTGTTCATACCTCACAACCAGCAAAGACATACCTGACTTACTAGGCGTCCCATTTTTATCACTGGAGCAATACACCACAGGTGCGTTATGTAAGTCAAACTCATACGATACGTCACACACGCACACCAATCACCGTTCACAAGAGGGGAGGGGAGTAATAGGGGGAGAAAATGAAAGAATGTCAAGAGGAGGGGAGGGAAGAAAAATTGGGGAAAGAAAACTAAGTCTTAATAGTAAAAAGGGAAAAAGGGGAGGGGGGACAGAAGATATCTAAGACGCCCAGGATGACATCACATCCAGACGATGGCTGCTAGCGGCTCCTGGATGTCCCTCTTTGCTTTAGCAGAGACAAGGGAAGGGAAGCGACCTCTGTGACCCGAGTTGAGTCTGTCTTGGTCCAATGAATGGAAAAGGGTTTGTGTTTAAAGGAGATGGACTGGGTGACAAAATCAGCTCTTCTATTAGCATATGTGATGTAATACTAAAATATGATTTTATTCTTTTTGACTCACAATCGACTGGTGTCTGGAAATTTAAGCTCCCAGTAATTTAGTCACCCGGAAATTTAGGAACCTGGAAATCGGGCACTTTTTGACAAGGCGAAAAATTAGGCACTCTTCAATAGAGACTTAATTTAGAAGAAAATTGATTTTTAGCGCATTTTATTCCGAAAAGACCAACTGTAATATTTGTATTATAATCAGAACAATGTCTGTCTTTGACAAAACAGAGACTAAGTATACTGAAGTAAGCAACAGAACTATCAGGTTACATCAATGGTAATTAGATTACTGATGGTAATTAAATAAAAAAAATATCGATTAATAAAAAAAAGCTTTTGCTATGATGAAAGAGCTATATTATAGTGAGCTTTTAGCCTAAGTCTTTCGCACCAATCACTTTGTGCATAAGCATTTCCCTGTTAGCAAGCACTGATAGTCACGTCAAAGCATATCTTCATTGGCCTACAGCGACAAGAGTACCTGTTTGATTCTGCAACGCATCTGGCCCCTGTTACAGTAAGATTCACACCTGGAAGTCATCATTCTCTGGTCAATCTGTTGTTCACGCATCCAGCTCTACGCCCCCACCCCTCACCCTGCCCGCTCCCGCAGTTTCACCCCACCCCCTGACTCCCTCCCAGCCCGCTTCCGCAGTTTCATCCATTTCTTGAACCTGTCAGTCAGTTTCAGTGACCTTGGCTACCTAGTCACATTCCTTGAGGTTAGATTAGAGACAGTCATTGTACCTCGTATATTTCTATTAAATGAATAAATATTTATAAATAAAATTCTTTTCTATAAGGACCTAAGTTATTTATTGCGTGTATCCTCCGGCACATACTAGATACTATGCAACAAGTCTCATAACACACAACATTACACTATACTAGTCCACTAGATTTAGGCTTAGATCTATTTAAATTCAACATTCATTTTAGCTTTATTGAAAAATGTTTTAAGTTGTCAGCACCTTAAATCTTCATCAAAACATTTAAAATATAATTTCATAGATCTATACAATAATTCCATCATATGTAGTCCTAAATCTATTTAAATTCAATTTTGAAACATAAAAAAATGTATACCTAGATTTACGCTTTATCATGTTATTGTTGTCATTTTAATTTGAGAATAATATTACTCTCCCCCCCCCAATTCCCTATGTATTCCTATTATTTTTATTTGTTTTGTTTCTTCCTCTCTGAGTTCCAGTCTAGTCTTGCAATATTGTCTGCTGTTCTTCCCATTGTGTGCCCAATGCATCCCCATGTGCATCATTTGATTAGTTAGTTTAGTTGTGCTGTCTGGTTGTTTAGGCAACTCTAGCTCCTTGGTCACAGACTGAGATGTACAGATCAAACCCACCCAGTAGTGCTACCATCTGCCTACAGACTGTGATATAAATTCTAGTTAGCAGAAAGGCCCAGACCTGACCTGGAGCCGGAGTCAGGGCCTCCTGACCAGCTAACACTTTACTTTTTATTTCTAAAAATAGATGGTTTTAAAAGATCTTTATTTAGACTACTAAACATTATTCATTATCATAGTTTATAATATTTTTTCAGATATATATAGATGGAGAGAGAGCATAAAGGAAGGGTCACGGATTGCAGATGTCATACACAACAGAAGCAGAAAGAAGGGTGAAAATGCAACGGCGCCTGGTGATTATATATGCCCAACCTGCGATCGCAGCTGTGTATCAAGGATTGGCCTCTTTAGTCACACAAGAAGTTGCAAAGGGAAAAGATCGTATCTCCAGATGTAAAATGCCACAGAATATATAAATATATATATATATGTTTACATGATTTGATTTGGTGATCCCTCTTCAGGAACATCAGGTATGTTATACAAATTTATGCATTAACAACCAAATATAAATGACTAGATATCTCTTATGAAATAATAGTTATTATGTGTACTCCTCAAAAGTTGTATTGGAATAATTTGTTTTTAAAACAAAGCTGGACATTAAATTCAATTGTGATTGATTTCAACCCACTGATACAAGGGGCATGCTTGCAAGTATAGCAGCCAAAAAAAAACAACTAAATAAACAAAAACTATACTTTTAGGCTTAAATCCTCCCCGTTTGGTGCATTGAGTGGCAAGCTGTCTCCAAAAAGATCTGTCATTAGCAATGTCTGAAGTCTGTTCACCCATACTTATAGAAATATAAAAAGATTCTGACTTCTAGAAAAGATAAAAAAATGGAAAGGCTAACTAAACTTTGACAATGTAATGAAAAAAAAATCAATGTTGAACCATCCTAATAGTTTGTGATGAGAAATGTCATCAGCCACCTTGGCAGCAGTACCAAAAAAACTGCCTAGCCAAATGTTAGGCACTGTCATTTTTATCTAGTAAATAATGTTTCACAGCAATACAGTGCAGCCCTTCATCAGAACAATGTTGCCTGAGTACTGAAACTTAAATAAGTTTAGAAACCTTTGGAAGCATCTTGTGAAATTACAACCAATACCTTCTGAAGAACTTTATAAAATGGTACTCAAACAGCTTAGTTTTCTCTTTTAGTGAGTGCTGACACAACATTAATGAGGAAATGGACTCAAGATAAGGATACCATCATTTATATTACATTTAACTTATGCATTACACTTTTTATATTTTAAATTTTGCATTTTAAAATGTAATTTTTGCTTGCAATATTTTATCAACTTTTTTTTTTTAGATCAAAGGAATGTACATGCTGCTGATATAGAAAAAGTTTCTGACTGCTTACAGATCAGTGTTCTTAGTTGTGCTAATGATTTACTATTGCATAATAAATAAACATGTAATGATCAATCACATTTTTATACCAAGTTCATCTAATGATTTACACAGCATATTATCAGCATTCACAGTTCATCTAATGATCTACATATGAAGCAGCACCATGCAGAGCTAACATCACCTACTGAATAGAGTTTCCATCATGCTTTAGCAACAATCCAAAAACAAAATGAAAAAGTGGTTTCTTTGTTTGGGACAAGTCCTGAAAGGCCTTCAGAATCTGGGAGCACACTATTGTTAACAAGCAGTGTGTCATATGACCAGCACAATGACCAACAGCCTTTACTTTTCGAACTAAAGTTAGGTAACTATGAAACTATCTAAAGCACATAGAAGTCTAATGACACATTTTTACTAAACTTTAAATTAAATGGATCTTAAATGTCTAGTGAAACATTGTAATCAAACTATGATTTTTGAATATAGTCTAGTAAAACATTATGATTAAACTTTGTTTAGTGCATAAATGTCTTGTGAAAAATCCTGATAAAACTTTGTTTAGTTCATATGAGTGTAGTGAAAAATTGTGACCCAACTTTGTAATATGCATAAAAGTCTAGTGAAACATTTTGATCAAACTTTGTAAAGTTCATAGATGTCTGGTGAAACAATCTGATCAAATCTTTTTAGCGCATAAAAATCTAGTAAAACATTCTCATCACCTATGCTTATCTTATAGAAGTCTAAAAAAAAGTTCCCTTTTCAGTCCTTGTAATCTATAGGAAAGTTGATATTAAGGTTATAAATCTGTTTTTGTGGCCTACAGTTAACAAGCAGTTTGTCATGTCTCCTTATTAAAGGTTCCGGATTTGCTAGTGGTTTCCAGCTTGTTCATATTTCCTTTTTGAACTCATTAGTATTTCTGAACTTCTTTTTAATTTCTTAGACAGCTCATTAGGAGTATGGAACCCTTTCCTATGACAACTTTTTAGGAGTGTTATGGTATCATTGATATGTGTGTGTGTGTGTGTTTTATGATTAGGGTTAGTTATGCAATGAGAATGATGCAAGATAAGCTGCCTTGTCATTAGTGTTCTTGACTCCAGAATGTTTATTGGAAAGTACATTTTTTTAATGAGTTAGATTTTCTTTGGAATACAATTTTTTTTTCATTATTAATAAGTTTATTACATTTAGGCTTTCCCCCAGGATAGATTACAGTTATTCATTTCATTTCAACTTGATTTTCTTTATAGTGTAATATAAGTTCTATTTAGTATTAATCACAAAAAATCAATAAGTAATTTCAAGTTAAGATGTAATATACCTTTAGTAGTTTAGTTTGGTGCTTCAAGTCAACAACCATACACTACAAGGAGTTGTCAACTGGTTGATACTTACTTTGAGACCTCATTAGGAGTTTGCAACTTGTTAACATTTTCTTAGCTGATCAGGAGTTTGCATCTTGTTCATATTTTCTTAGATCAGTGTTTCCCAAACTGTGTTCTGTAGAACCCTATTTAACTAGTAACCACAACATAAATTTATCTCTGTAAAAAAAATATGCAAAATGTTCCGCTAATGACTCAAAATGTGTGAAGTGTTCCATTAAGAAAAATAATGCCTTAGAGAACTAACTAAGAGTTTGCAACTTGTTCATATTTCATAATATATAGCTCATTAGGAGTTTGCAACTTGTTTATATTTTATTATAAGGAGTTTGAAATTCATTCATATTTCCTTGACAACTAAAGGAGTCTGCAACATGTTCATGTTTACTTAGACAGCTCATTAGGAGTTAAGAACCTATTCATGTTTCCTTAGAGAACTTATTAGGTGTATGGAACTTGTTCATATCTCCTTGACAGTTCATTAAGATTCTGCAATTTGTTCATATTTCATTTGACAGCCCAATAGGAGTTCAGAACTTGTTCATATTTCTTTTCTTGAAGGTCACCAATACATTTCTGTAAATAATGTTGAGTAATGTCTATATTCAAATTTTTTTGAAATACTAAATTTGATTTAAATGGCTTTGGTTAGATTAAAGTCATGTCTGAAACTTTGTCACAAGTTTAGAGATTGTCTATTCTTACTCTTAATTTTACCTTTTTATTAACTTGTGTATTTTTGTTCTTATTTCTTACTCATAATTTTTACCTTTTTATTAACTTGTGTATTTTTGCTCTTTTTTTAGGACACTGTTCAAAGATATTTTAAGATGTTGGCCTCACATCTTGACACTTGTTAGAGTGTAAAGATTTGACAACAAATGTTAAAATAAAAAGAGCACATTGTGGAGGGTTGACCGTCATTAAAAAATTTACATGTACTTATTCTGTTTAAAAAAATGTCACTCTAACAAATAAAAAAAAATAAAGTAAATATATTACTCTTCTTTTTTGTAAGGTTTAGGTGATTTGCTTCACTTTCTTACCTTTTTTTTTACACTTATAATAAACTTAGGAAATCAGTATTTGCTCAGGCTATGAGCAAACCACAAACAATACCAACTGAAATATACAGAAACTAGTTGACATGGCAAGGGGTCTACGAGACAAAAAAGTTTGGGAACCACTGGCTTAGACGATTAAGACACTGTTGGGGGTTGAGGTTTATTCTTTGTCATAATATATATATATATCTTCGTATTATGTTGACCTGGAATTAAATCTCAAACATCGTTTTCAAGCTCATCAATTCCCGATTCTGTATGTATTTATAGTTTTTTTTATTTGTCAGTATTGACATATTTTGGTCCAATCCAATCACTCGCTCAGCCTTTTTTTTTAATACATTTGCGTCATTCGCGATTTCACTAGTTGGTCACGTGACAGGGCCCAGCTCTTGTCCCTATCGGTTATACAAATGGGTCAAATGAAATTTTCTTTAATTGTGATTAATTTAATTTAGCCACAGAAAGAAATAATGATGTAGCGCTGTCTTTAATCTAGAATAAATAATCAATGTAATGTAGGTCGATTGTATTTAATATTTAATAGATCTACATCTATATCTAATATTCGTTGTGTATTTCAAATAAATGTTGTTTTTTTTTACCTTTTTTTGTGACTTCACGAAAGGTATTGTGTATGTGTTTTATTTTGCTTTTTTTGTTTGTCTTTGACTGTTTACAAAACGTATGATATTCTATTTTGGCCATATTTCATAATGTGTAGCAATTCATCACTTTTAATTTAATTTATTCTAGTTTACTAGTTAAATTTATATGAAGAGATGCTCGTCCCTCCTCTTTTCGCATTCCGGACTTGGGACCAGACAGTGGTGAAGTTGCCGACATTGCAACTAACTAATCCTAACTATAGGCAACATTTTTTTTTACTTTCATCATGTAGGCTTTTTTTACACTCATATCCGTCATGTAGTCTCGTTCACCCCACCCACATTTGCATATCTTCTTAATAGTGGTCCAGATGTTTAATTATGCCTTATGGTTAACACTCTTTAGGGCCTTCCTCTGCCTATAAATCGCCCTTTTTATGTACTTATTAAAGCTGGATACTCTAGTTAACACCTAGTTGAATGCTAGACAGAATAGCAGCTATAGAAGTAATAAAATTTTTTTTAAGGAGAGATGGTTCATTGAAAAGTCATTGTCTTTTACACTCATCTACGCGTTTGCAAAACATTGGTAAAAAGATTTTTAAATGAGAATAGCTTTGAGAATTTTAAAATAGTTTTTTAAATGTATTTATATGCCTATTGTATATTTTCACTATAAAGTAAACAATGAACTAAGAATTTTAATAAAAATCTAAACATCTATAAACATAATTAAAAAGGAAAAAAAAGGAACAACAACACAAAACTTCTTTATTTCTTTCTTTAG